>NC_060153.1:2017551-2032473 GCF_021292245.1 Micropterus dolomieu | reverse complement strand
CACACACACACACACACACACACATAGCACAGCACACATTGATCCATCACCGCCTTGTTTGTTCAAGCTGCTGCTGGAGGTTCACCTCTGCTCTGACTGGCGCATGCCCACAGCCTCGCCCCTCCTCTCCATACGGTCCCCATGGTAACGCACGGAGGAGAGCAGCTTAGCAACACGGAGAAGGAGAGGGAGCATCTCTGGTCCAGACAGCGCGGTGCCATCAATATTAGGCTACACACGGGGGGGCGTCAAGAGGAAAACAGCATCGAATCTGGCAAACATCTTCTGTGCGTAAGTGCCACATTTCTACAGCAAACACCTCTGGCTGTTAAACTGAGGTGTCAGCGTGAGTCTAGTTCATGACTAACTAGATCGTGGTTATAATCGGGTGATGCAGTCTTCCTACACGCTGCTGTATGGAGTGATGCTGCTCTTTGTAGCCTGTTAACAGCCTGAAAAGAAGAGATTTTTCTGTTTCCAGGTGTGTAGCCTATACGTGTCAGTCTTTTAAACTGAGCCGTAACATTTTGCTTCGGTCTCCACAGTCATAATGAAGTTCGTGGTGGTGCTTGTGGGAGCGGGCACCCTGGCCTTCCTCGGCGCGGTCATCTGCATCATCGCCAGTGTTTATCCCCGGAAACGCGCCGTGCCCATCAGCGACAACGGCACCCTGACATCGGAGACGCTGCTCCAGCCCCTGGAGCCCGGATCGGTGGCTCATGCCGGGCCGCTGGGCGCTCTACACGGCGCCGAGTCTTACGGTGGAGGGGACGGGCTCGGCGGCATCGGCCTGGAGGTCCCCACTCTGAACGAGCTGAACCTCGGGGAGGAGACAGGCGGTGGGTCCGCGAAACAGTTCAGCTTCAGTCGGTTGATCTGCACACCTGTACCGGTCGGAGAATGCAAGACCAAAGATCTAAGGCAGCGGCGACAACAGCAGCAAGCGGACGACCCGCTGTACGGAGCCGGGGATGAAGACTGGACGTATCTCCGGACCACCGCGGAGGAGCTTCGGCAGACTGTCTTGCAGCAGAACGACCAGATCCTCATGGACCATAGGACCATCCGGGAGTTGACGGGGAAGCTGAGTGAGTGTGAGAGCGGCCTGGAGGACGAGAAGAACGTCCCGGAGCGGAGCATCGGGGTCTGGAGCGGCAATCGCCGCGTCATGGCCGGGGATGATGTCAGTTCTTCCGCCGCGGCGCAGCTGCAGACGGCGCGTGCCGTGGAGGAGCTTGCCAGGGCCATCATGGATCTGAAGGACCGCATTGAGAAACTCGAGGTAACCGCATGGAAAGATACTGAGCCAAACTTTGGCAAAACCTGTTGTTCTTGCTCTTCACCCTCCTGTTTGAGTTTTGTTTGTCAGCAGGAGATTTGGACTGATACTCAAATTATGAATTAGCCAGATGAGTCAATGTCCAGTGACTAAATTTAGCCTTTGTCTGATCCATTAAAAAGCTATTAAAATAATGGCAGTGAGAGGTTTAAAGGCCTGTGCAGTGGCATCTATGTTCATTATCTTAGCTGCCCTGATCTTTCTTCCAACACCCGCCCTTCCCCCTTTTTCCTTCCCTCCCTCTTTTATCTTCACCTCACCTCTGCTCTGACAAGTAACTCCTGACACAGGCGCTCCTTATGTCTTGCTCACGCTCCACATGGACCCATGGGAAATCATTCCACCTGCTGGCCCTCACACACCTCTGTAGGCTACCCACCCCCACCCGTCGTGTCAGCCGCCTCTACCTCTGCATCCGACAGCAGGATAGAGACATAAATAAAAGATGAAGCTGGCTGGACAGGAAAGAGGGTGGGGGGTTGAGGGGAATCAGGTTCTCCGCTGAGATTGAGACATATAGGCAGGCTTATAACCACACACACACACACACACACACACACACACACACTGCCTGCCCTCTCTAAGCACAATCAGTTACAACGTTGTCTCTGTCAGTGTGAATTTATATCCCGGACATCCAGATCCAGTCCTGCCTCAGCAACTCTCTTGCTATTACATTTCACACTCGCCTCATCCACACTAACAGCAGCATCTCTCTGTTTACTGCTCCTTCACCAACACCTTTTTTCAACTTCTGCTATGAATAAAAATACTGCTACTGTTGGCTACTACTATCATCGATATAACACCTCTCGCTCGCTGTGTTGCTTTGTCATTCAGTTTCAACATGAACAGTAAACTGCTTCTATCATTTATGCTACTCAAAGCAAACAGGAATGGCTTCTAATCATTTATTTTATGTTACATTTCTTCCTCAAGGGTAATAGCAGCGAGAAACAAAGATCCTCAAAATTCACAAATAAGTAGAGCAAGCACTCATATTATCCTCTTGCATTTGTTCTGTTATATTAATAGCAACAGTCCACTTGAACACAGATTTTTCAGGTTCTGCCTTTGTCAGCATTTGTGGACCAGATGTCAATGTCAGTAATTATATTGATCCCAATGCCGGCCATTGACAATCACAATCTTAACATAGCCTACATTACACATAGGTCTTTTGTCCCAGCTTGAGGCACTATAAACAATCTTTAAAATTCATTGATCATGGACACAGGGTAAGAATAGGAAAGATCAAATGCCTTTGTTTACTAAAAAATGAGAAGATAGAATCCCAGACTTTATAATGACATTAAAAGAGCACATGGAAAATTCAGTTCCAAATCGTAGTTCCAAGAGGCCTACACAAGCGTCATGGATACAACATAAATCAGTACACAAAGCAGTCAGGAAATTTAAATAATTGAAATGCATATTAGCAGTTAGAAAAGGGACAGAGATAGAGTGTTCGACTTTCTAGCAGTGTCATCAGCGAGGGGATCTTATAAAAAATATTTATTTTATAAGAGAAAAAATCAATAAGAGATTTTTTGATTTTTTTGACCCTAAAAGAATTTAATTTAATTACATTAGCATTCTTACATTGACAGTGTTAACATGCTGATATTTAGCAAGTACACCCTTCTGCTAAGTAGCAGTAAACACAAAGTACAACTGAGGACGATGGTAATGTCATCAGTTGGGTATTAGGTCACAAGTATTGGACACAATTAAATTTTGATCTGTTGATGCCACTAGAGGAAAATGTCATCTTGAGTGCGACATGATATGTGCACAAAATGTTATGGCAATCTACCTAATAGTTATGAGGCTTTTCGCTAAACAACAAAAATGTAAACCTGCTGGTGGAGCAGGACAAGAAGTTAGGAGATCACCAAAGTCGGGAGGATTCATCTCCTGGGGAAATTTCATGGTTATGGTTCTCTCCCTCTCTTGCAGGCAGAGATAGGCCCTGCTGCCTTGAACCTTACTGACACACCTGTGGGTCCAAGTACCAGCAGCGGCAACAGTGGCAGCAACAGCCCGGCTGGTAATACCGGCAAGGCTCCAGCTACTCCCACCGGCAGTGCTTCCTCCCCACCTGCAGCGGCTCCCCCAGGGGGTCGCCGTCCTGCCTCCCCGGCTTCCCCTGCCCCCAAGCCTCCAATCAAGAGCTCCCCTGGGCGCGGAAAGGGCACCTGGAGGGTGGAGGACCTGGAGGGGGAGCTCGAGAGGAAGATTAAGATGTTGGAGAGGGAGCGTCAGGCCATGCGGAAGGAGACACAGGGCCAACACGAGAAGATCAACGAGGGAATCGACACCGTCAGCCACCGGGTCACTGAGCTGGAACACAGTGAGTCTAGGGGAGAAAGAGGAGGAAGAGATGGAGAGTAAAGACACGGGATGGTGGCTGAATAAAGAAAGGAATGAATGGATGAACTGATGCACACAGGGAGTTAACTATATTACCAAACAGAAGTACATGAGAGAATCACCAGAGAAGGCTAAAATTAAACTTTAATGAGGGTGTGGGTGAACTGGGTTATCACAGCAGTAGAGATTAAGCTGTAGATTAAAGATAAGATGATTAATGAGTGCTGAAGGCTGTGAAATGTCAAAGAGGGCGAGGACTTGAAAATAAAAAATAATACAACAAAATATAAAGGAAATGTAAAAGAAATGACCAAAAATCGTTTGCTGCTTTTACTTGTAACCTGTAAATCTTCACACTAATAGGAATTTATATCAGGGATCCTTATTGAAAGGTGTGCTCGTTTGAATATGCCACATTGGTTTTGAAGAGTTTCACTGGCTGTATGATGGTGAAATTGCTTCTACCACAAACATTCCAGGTCACTGGAAGCTTGGTTTATCTCTAGCAGTGATACAGACAATGGATAGAGGCTGGAAAAAGGAGGGAGATGTTTGATAATAGGAGAAGTGGAGGTCTAGAGGAGGGATTCAGAGTTCATGAGATGCAAATAGGAAGGTTTAAAAGGAAAGAAGAAGCACTTCTCTGTCCTCTTTTTAGCGATGTCATTCTCCCATCCTCTCCGACTGTCTGTACATCTCTGCCTGAAGAGCTGCAGTGTGGCCTCGAGTTACAGAGGCTGATCATTAACTGTAAAACCTGAGATCTTGCCAGGCACCTTGTTTGTGTGTGTGTGTGTGTGTTTCCGCACAAACTGACAGGGACAAGTGAGAAGAAAAATACCAGTGTCTTTGTTTAAATCGGCCACTAACGCAACACATCGTCCTTCCCCATTTTCTCTCTCCGTCTGCCTTAGCTTTGTCTCTCTGTCTGACTTTATCTTCTTCATCTGTGTCTCTAAAGCGCTGACAGAGCCGTCGTTCCCTGATGGCTTCGTCCTCTCCTTCCCCATGCGAACCAACTATATGTATGGCCTGGTGAGAAAAGAGATAACTGAGATGTATGCCTTCACTGCCTGTGTCTGGCTGAAGGCCAAAGAAGGGGGCATCGGGACCCCTTTCTCCTACTCAGTCCCTGGGCAGCCTAACGAGTTGGTTCTGCTACAGGGAGTCCACAACCCTGTGGAGCTGCTAATCAATGACAAGGTAGGAGGTGGGAGTGATTTTTCTCATCATTTTTCTGGGGGTTTGGATCCCACCTCAAGTGGTTAAAAGATAAATTTGGTGTAGTTGTAGGAAATACACAGCCATTTAAAAAAAAAATTGTATGTCAAGTAATATTAATGACTTCTTCTGGTAAAAATAATTAATATTTTTACCCTGTAGGTTTCCTTATGATTAGTCAAACAAAATAGCCCGTCAAGGAAATCATTAGTAGCCTATTAAGCTGTTCCACAGAACAGCGCTTGTTGGTTACGTGTTGAAATTCATTGATTAAAATGAGCGATGAAAACACGTTCATTCTTGGGAGAGACCAACTTTTTCAAACAGTAAAACTGAAAATGTCACAGCATCCAACTAATGTTTCAGTCAATATAATATGGATTAGAGTTTATATTTGGTTTGGGGTTGGTTCTCCGGTTGCACAATAGCCTAAGGCGTCAATCCCACTCTAGCCTTACCATCCATTTAATGAGTCATGGGGAAAAAACATTTATTCCCATTGCTACAGAAAAGGTAGAACTAAAGCAGATGGTGCCCTTGAACAGCACGTTAAATACAAACGAAACAAAACTGCATTAACAAAACAAGGAAACAAAGAAAGAAACAAAATAATATCACATCATTTATAACCACAATAAACAACAATATTACTTTAGATCTATGTTCAAATCATTTTCATACAAATAAAACCCTAAAATGGTGCTTAGTGCAAGAGAAGTTTCTCGGTTTATTTTTTCACACTTGTGATGCTGTGGCCGACAGCAAACATACGTTATTGAGGAGAGGCAAGCTTTTTGCAGCTGTTTTATATGTTGCATTAATGCTTACCTTTTATAGCCCTTATGCCTATAGTTCCCAAGGCAGAGGGACGGGTGTTGTTTGCCACTGTGGTGGAAGGAAGGTCGGTACTGTCCACATAGTGTAGTTTTGCTGACATGAGCCACCAGCATGTCCACTCTAATATAATATAATAACAGTAATATGTCATAGCTCAGTGGACTTGAAATCACTTACTCACTTTGTAAAGAAAAGGTGTAACCACAGCCACTGTATTCTCTGACCTGTAGGTGGCGCAGCTGCCTCTGTCCCTACCACAGGACGAGTGGCAGCACATCTGTGTTAGCTGGACCCTGAGGGACGGGGTGTGGAAGGCCTACCAAGGGGGGAAGATGAAGGGGAGGGGAGAAGGACTGGCTGCCTGGCATCCCATCAAACCAGGAGGAGTCCTCATACTGGGACAGGAGCAGGTGAGATATATGGATGGATAAACTGATGAATGATGAATGGATAGATACATACAGGGCCATGAAAACATGAGACACTGATGATGGATAAAAGGATGAATAGACAGATGGAAGGATTGATGGGTAGGTGGTTGGGTGGAGAGAGAGCTATTTTAAAGGAGCACCATTAGCTTTTCACACATGAACAGACCCAGCAGGGTTTATCCTCCCACTGGGCTGCCTCTCACCTTTATTAGCGAGACTCCCACATTACATAACCGTTATGAAAGCTGACATTATCAAGCTCCTCCTGTTCATATGACAAAGTGTCCTTGAGCAAGACACTGAACCCCAAGTTGCTCCCAATGGGCAGGCCAGTGCCTTGCATGGATGTGAGGGTGAATGAATTGCAAATTGTAAAGTGCTTTGCCCGTTATGTTAGACAATTGCTATATCAGTACACAGTACTATTTACCATTCTGCAGCCCATTGTTCTTGCATAAAGGATGAAAAGCAGAGTCCATTTCTGTTAGATGCTGCAGTGATGCAACAAACCTTTATTTAATGGATATTTTGGAGTGAGAGAGAGAGAGCAAGTACTTTATTAAGCTCTGTTGAGGATGAAAAAATTGTTGTTGTGTGGATGTGTTGACGAGATCTTATGGGGAAAATCCCAGGATATCCTTCTCAGAAGGGTGCTCTGAAAGGGGATAAACATTTTTAATCTTGTTTAGGGGGGATCATCAAAAGACAGTATTTCTGTGTATGGACAAAGCTTTTAGCTTGCTTTTTCATTCTTATTAAACCAGGAAAACTGACCACAGTAGTTTTAACTGTACACCAATTGCCTGAGGAAGGTTGTAGTTTTCGGGATCAGAGATAGTGTATTCATTTCGATATAGTATTAGTATTAATAAAAGAAAGTGTTGTGTTGGAGCACATTATGAATATGTAAAAGCCATAGTAACTCACAAGATGCACTGATCTTCCTTAATTGTTGGTCAATTATGTTATAATAATGGAGGAAATCTACAAGGCTGACACACATAAATAAAACAAATTGTGGGCCAAATATATTAACTGATATACAAATTGTTGTCATACCCTCGTTTTCACTACAATTGATGTGGGAAGTATTGGATACAGTTTCCTTCACCTTGTAACGCATGATTAAAAAAATATATTTTTATTTTTAAACATTCATTCAGTCCTTTTTAAAAGCGTACTTTTATTCTTTTGTGAATATTTGTTTTTGGTACATATATATATCTTTGCTACATATGCCATTTATACTTTCATTAGAACTAGCCTGTTATCTACTATGCAGATGCAAACATTTAGAATATCAGGCGAATACTTTTTCAATTTAAGGTTTGGTTTTTCTGATAACATAACCCAAAACTGCACACTGTGTTATTGGTTGGAAAGCAGCCTGCATTGGCTTTCACTTTCCATGCAAAAGTGCTCAAACAGAAACTAACATTCACACACATTCATACACTGGTGGAACAGCCACCATTAACGGGTAACCCGCTCTACCTCCTGAGCCACAGCTGTCCCAACAATGTGTGCTGAAAATAAATCCATTTTTTGAACACCCTGGATCTGCAAATAGCAAACAAAGAGGCCTGCACTCCGCCACACAACACTATACCAGCTGTTTCAGCCATGATATGCGTGTCAGGTAATGTTAAATGACTTGCCCACGGACATTCACCTTAGTATCTAGTTTTAGAATACATGCGGTTGTTGTGACATTAGCTAAAGTAGCAGGTAAGTCGTGAGTATTGCTGTCTGGAGCTGGGGTGCTGGCTCGTCCTCTCTGCATGTTAGCTTCACATCAGCAACTGTAGCGACAGTTTGCTGACCCACAACTTAGCCAACATAAATTACATTACTTGCTATTTTGTTGTTCTCTCTAGTATGTCATGTAATTTGTCATGGTGTTGAATTTCTCTAGAATCACTTACTCCACATTTAATGGCGTATTAAAAACGTATTTAGTCTATGCAAAAAAAATGCAGGCTACACATCTAAGTCAGATGATTACTAAATTGATTCTGATATATTAACAATATATCGGAATATGTTAATGTTATAGTAATGTTCAGTGCTGAAAGCTATGTTCTGATTGTGGGCCATCAGAAAGTAATACTCCTGAAGCAGGGACTGGCAGGCAGGACCTCAAACTCAATTTAAAACCTAGTTTCTCTGGTTGAAACTCAGTTCCTAAAACAGTTCCTGGAAAAGTTCTAATAGATGCCTGTTGAAAATAACATTACAATAACAATAACATTGTTGGTCTTTTGGCTATTCTATTCTAGCATTCTGACATTCAACCCTGTTTTTTCCATCTCTTCTACCCAAGGACACATTGGGCGGGCGTTTTGATGCCTCCCAGGCCCTGGTCGGGGAGCTCTCCCAGTTCAATTTGTGGGATCGAGTGTTGAAGCCGGCAGAGGTGGCCGCTCTGGCCGACTGCAACTCCTCGGCCCTGGGCAACATCGCCCCTTGGACCGACCACGACGTAGATGTCTATGGCGGTGCCACCAAGGAGTCCCTGGACCCGTGCCACGCTGCCCAGAGATCCAACCCCTCCAGCCCCAAACAGTGAAGTGTGACTGGGAGAAATCAGCCAAGGATGGCTGTGTTTGATAGGTCGATTTAGGAGACGATTTAGGAGGTGTGTAACAATGTATCACATTGGGGTTTACAGTATATTTGTTAGGGATGGGAAGCTTTCTGGTGGACTGAAATATGTGATGGAGCTATTAAACCGTTAAGAGCTGTGTATCTGTTTTGTTTTTAGTGTTGGTGTCCACACTCATGTGTTAACTTCTGCAGTGTGATACAGTGAGTTTAGTCACAGATTCGCCTTAGTGAAGGCTGCATGGGTGGATGAACTTCTGGCATGAATAGGACTCTTATGGAAGCATTCAATCATAGATTAATTATTGGCTCTGGTTAAGTCTACCACCCTCTGTTTTAGGTAATTGTCTGTTTGGCCAGTGAACCATACATGGTTATTCAGGCAGAGGGCATTGATGGGTTTAAATACAGTTATGAAATGAACATTTAAGGATGCCATATATAAGGGTTTCTTAATTTTACCACACAGTGACACAAAGCTCTAGCTTTCCTCATCTTGTGTCCAGTTGGTTGTGTTTAATGCTAAAACTGAACTCTGTAATGCTATCATGGCTATATTGGTTTTAACCCTCAACGGGAAACAAAATCAGTTTTGTTCATTTTTAACTGTATATGATACTGTTGAGTATTGTCTTTGTACTTTTAAGTTTTCTACATTGCGTACTATACTATGATTTGGTAAAACGGTGGTCTTATAAATGTATATTGTGTAATGTATCTCTGGTAATGTTGCTTTGTGCCAGTCTGCTCCCCCTGTTGTAGCCTCTCACATCACTCACAGTCCTGCAAAGTTAAGTTGCGTCATTTTCGTTTGCAACTTAGACAAAGCAGTGCTTTCAGTTCAGACCTCTGAAGTAAACACTTGATGTCTACCTAAACACCATTCAAACACAGCAACTGTGACTAACCTGGGTGAGTTTGGTAAAATTGTGTTGTATCCTTGAATGTAAGTCAGATGAAGTGTATTTGCATGAGCAAAGTCACATTTCCTGTCACTAAACAAAATGTGTAAATTACAGTGTTGGTTTCCCCAAACTACCCCACACTCTGAAGCACACAGATGTCTCTTTGGTAAATCAGATCCTCACAGAATGCTTGACAGGGAGGGAAGTGTAGGAATTGGATTGAATCTGTGGGAACCTAACATCTGATTCGGTATAGAGGATAAATACAAAAAAACTGTTTTACTTTCATTCTCTCAGCAAACTAAAGAACAAACAAGCTAATATGAGCAAAAATAAATAAATAGATAAAATGTGGGATGCACTTACACTGCAGCTTTTTTTGCCTCCAACCCTGATGCCTTTTTTCTGTCATGATATTCCCTGTTCTAAAAAATGTATAACTACAATATACGTAATACTATGTTTACATCATGTGAAGATAATAAAAGGAAATATTTCTTTGGGTAGCACTTACAAGCTTGTTTATCACAAGGAGTGTAACTTTGCACTCTGAATGAGGAGTTGGTTATGTGATGTAAAAAGAGTGAGCATGATCAAAATAGCATTAAATTAGGATTATTGGCAGTTGCCTCGAGTGATTTCTGATGCAGAATTAAGATGCAACGCTAAATTTATCCGAGATAAAGAAAAGACTTGATGTATGCCTTCCTGATTCGAGCACCTCAAAATAGCCTAATCTTCAACTTATGGATCATCAGACCTGCTATCTCAAAAAACATTGCAAAGTGAGGCATCACATTAATTCAAGGCTTCTAGAGTGTCAAAGTACTGCACGTACTGTAAGTTTAACCTCATGGAAAATTATTACAAAAGTTGTCTCACTGCCTGATGAAGGCCAAAGTAAGGATGGTTAAAAGACAAAGACAACAATCATAGCAACTGCTTTTAACCATGAGACAGCACACCAGCTAGTGGGCAAATATACTGTATTTTACCTTTAACTTTGATATTATGTCCTCTAGAATTTTAGATTAGTTTGGTTCTTTGGTTTTCAGTCAGGAGACTGTGAGATAATCATGTTTCTCAGATAATGTTACATGATTTACATGCTCTTTTTACATAACAAGAAAGTTTTTTTGTGCTTAATCTCTTGATTTGATTAGAACAAGGCACCCACTGTCAGGGATAAATGTTTGATTCCCACTTTGGCCAGCTACACTAATCATGTATCCAACACTGTGCAGTAAAGTGAACTGTAGTTAAAATAGCGCTTCTGTTCACTTATTACCTCAAGACATCAGCGCCACATACGATATGACACCCTGTTGTAAAGTGCCTGCTTGGGCTGTCATGCCCGTAAAAATAGTGAAATGTTTTTATGTTTTCTTCTTCGTGGTCTCTTTCTTCTCCTTCTCTCTGTCTTTCTCTGTCTCTCTCTCTTGCTTTTGGTTGTTGAAGGTTGTGACAGTGTTGCGCTTGTCCTTATTTGCATATTGGATCCTCTAAGATATTGTGAAATAGATGGATAAAAAAATTTAATAAAATGGTTATGACAACATTCCTGGACTCTTAGACTTGCTCAAAACATGACATGAAAGAAATATGTGGAATTGGTGTGTGTGTGTTGGGATCAATGTTTATGTGTGTTGGGTGTGAGCAATCTTATTCACAGATGTCTTTACACCTTTCAGCACATCTGGATTACACTTCAACTACTGAAGGAATACGCCATCATGACCCAAACACAGACACACACAGGCATGTAGCCTAATCTCATTTAGTTGTAGACACATTGCTGCATCTTTGCTGTCAGGTGAATTTGCCTTTGATGTGTATCTATGTGTCTGTGTTGATATGGAGATGGAGAAGCAAGTATTCAGCAGAGACACCACAGAAAGTCTGATCTTTGATGTAAACATAATAGATTACTCATAGACAGTGCTGATTCGTGACTGCTGATCTTCCCACACACACGTTTCTTGGCGTTCGGCTCAGCTGAACTGTGTTCAGATGTGTAACCTCCCACTGCTAACATTATTTGTCTCACTTGGTCATGATATCCTGTATGTTCCTTAGGGTGCATAGTCTCAGTTTTGTGACCAAAGAAATATGTCCTGGTATTTTTTCCCCCAAAAGCGACTTGTAGAAAACACACCACCATTACTAATAAACAATACTAAAAGCAGTGCTGCGGAAGTAACTATACTTATCACTCCAAAATTTTTTTACTAAATTTCTGCACTACTTACTCTAAAAGAAAAGTTAGTTAATACATTATTTTAGGTTTTATAAAAATCATAAAACTTCTCCTCATTTCTCCTTGTGTCACTTGTTTCCCTCCTGGTTTAAAATAGACAGTGGATGATGTTCCCATCTGTTCACTGTGGGAATGTTTTCTGAACAGATTGCTTGTGAATTATAAAGCCGTGGACAGGTGATTCTGATCTTGAGATAATTTTAAGGGATATTCCAAAAATATTGGAAGAATCTTCGTTCATCAAAGGATCCAGCCTGACTTTCAATATTTAGTTATCATCATCTCTTCTGCCTTGTGGCCTGATTTTCCTGGATCATGGTCATAAAGAGTTTGGGGCCTTATTGACACCCCACCACCACCACCTCTCCCTTGTGTATATCCTGTCATCTTCAAGTTCAGTTTAAGCAACTTAATTCAGGAATAGGGGAAAGTAACGGCTAGGCCTAGCCTATTGGATGAACTGCTGTGAAATTTTGTACAGAAATAATTTTCCCCCAGAGGATGATTCTTATTGAGTTTGGTGATCTCCTCACTTTTCATCTAGCACATTTTACTTTTCTAGTGAAACAACTATTGGATGGGTTGCCATGAAATTTGGTACCCATATTCATGTTTCCCGCAGTGTAAATTGTAATAACTTTGTTGAATCCCATCATCAAGTCATAATTTTACTTCAACTAAACAACACTTTTGTTTATGACCAAATACGTAGAAAAAAAGCGACAAGCTCAGCCT
Source organism: Micropterus dolomieu (assembly GCF_021292245.1). Lineage (NCBI taxonomy): Eukaryota > Metazoa > Chordata > Actinopteri > Centrarchiformes > Centrarchidae > Micropterus > Micropterus dolomieu. The sequence continues at coordinate 2,019,771 of NC_060153.1, read as the reverse complement.
TCGCTGTAGCCTACTTTGTGTCCGGTGCTAATTTGCAAATGCTAGCATGCTAACACACTTAATTAAAATGGAGAACAAAGTAAACATTATCCATTATCCTCTTAGTCTTGGTTATCACTAATAGAGCTCCCAAGGACTCAACAAATATTTTAACTCAGATGTGCGTGCGTGTGTGTGTGTGTGTAGTACAACTTCTCCCAAAAAGTAATTATTGGCTGCCAAGAATAAACAAGTTGTGATGAAATAAAATTGACAATTGCATAAAAAAGCCTTGAAGATGATAAATTCACACTGCACAAATCTAACCTCATTTGGCCGCCTGTTGCCATTGATCAACTACAAAATCAATCAGTGAGTGAATGAGCGAGTCATCCCCCTATCAGTCAATTGGGTAATCAGTCAGCCAGCCAGCTTTACAGTCAGTCAGTCAGTGAGTGAGTAAGTATTTTTTTTATTCTGTGCCCCATCTCTCTGTTGATCTCTGTCACAGCTTGTTAGCAGAGTCACATGGGGTCTTCCTCTCAATCTGCTTCCTCTGCTGTTGAATTATAGATAACACCTTAATTACCTCTCTGAGCCAAGCAGAAATGATAGAAATCCTTGTGTGACCCTCCACCACACTCTGTCACACACAGACACAAATACACAGATTCAAATATAAATTTTTACAGCAAATCTTTATCCTTTTAATAATCTTTCTCAACTTTTTCTCCCCCCCCCCCAGCGTGTGCCAGCCTTCCTCATGACTACAGCAACAGATTACAAATGTTTTTTATTCTCACTGCAATGAGTCGCTTCATCGCTGCGAGCTCTCCAAGCAGTTCTTACACCTCCATCCTTCATATCTTCATTCTGTTATTTCACTGTTGATCAATCCTTCACCTCAAACTGCTTCACCCTCAAAACATCTCTTCCATTATCCAAACTATTTTCCTTGATTTTCTTCATCAAATGGAGTAGTTTTCCGTTTTTGTTCAGGATGTCGTACTTAACGCAAAATGTTTTTGTGCTAAACAATAAAAATTTCCCCATCATGAATACTTTCCTCAAGGTCTTTATACCACCACCTCCTCCTCCTTCTCATTGATCCAGTTGGCACCGTCTGCCAAAAACACCTCCATCTCCTTTTCTCCATCCTTCTACTTTGTTTTGACATTCTTATTTCTGCTTACCTTCCGGCCCTCCGGCACTTCTCTTTGTGAGTCCCTCCTCCTGGGTATTTTATGCTCCCTCTCTCACTCTCTCTCAGTGTATTTTAAGATGTTTCACACTTGATCTAAGATCAGCACGCACACCCACTTGCACAAGTTCTAATCATTGTCATTTCTCTTTTTTAATAAATAAAAAAACACACATTAACACTGATATATAAAGATCTAACAAATAACATCCTCCTGTTGGGAATACATTATTTTATAATTTTTTTGCTCTCTCATAAATTCATAATTCAAACTACATACATACAGTATGTCATCATAAACACGCATTTGACTTTTTCATTTACTTTGTTTACAGTTCATTGACCTTGTAGTCCAGCACCATTCTGTGCTTTAAAAATCTTTGAATAAAAATCTAAACTAATAAGGGTTGAAAATGACATTTGTTCCCTTCAGATGAATCAATCATGTATCATTTAACAATTTTCATTTTTCTCTTTCCCCTTGCTCCTTGTAATTGCTCCTGTTTCACATTGTCTGTCCTATCCTATATACATGAACATAACTCACTTGTCCAATATATTCACAAAACAACAAAATTGAATAGACAATTGGAAAAACAAAACAACAAAGCAGATTTTTAATCTAATATGAGACATAAACATGGAAGCACAGATTGATTTAGCTCATAAGCATTAAAGTTTATTTTGACCTTGGAAATAGTAGTTTTACCAAGCAGTTCAATCTCAAGGTCCATGATGAAGTGAATGAAGACTTTGGAAAAAGTAAGAAGATTGTTTTGTCAAACTACTATTTCCAAGGTCAAGAATGAACTTTAGGGGTGCCCTGGTAACTGAGTTACCAGGCCCATCGTTGAATTCTGGCCAGGGACCTTTGTTGAATATTACACCCTCCTATTGGTCTTCCCAACCCTTTCTTATCCCAATGCGTCACACATGGACGCTTGGTCAGGAACCCTTGGCATTGCTTTTTAACCCCCTGAATACATGGTACTCAGTTTTTTATAATGGGCCTACCTTTAGCTTTGAAGAATGACGCTAAA
>NC_060153.1:1997532-2017451 GCF_021292245.1 Micropterus dolomieu | reverse complement strand
CCTTGATTTTCTTCATCAAATGGAGTAGTTTTCCGTTTTTGTTCAGGATGTCGTACTTAACGCAAAATGTTTTTGTGCTAAACAATAAAAATTTCCCCATCATGAATACTTTCCTCAAGGTCTTTATACCACCACCTCCTCCTCCTTCTCATTGATCCAGTTGGCACCGTCTGCCAAAAACACCTCCATCTCCTTTTCTCCATCCTTCTACTTTGTTTTGACATTCTTATTTCTGCTTACCTTCCGGCCCTCCGGCACTTCTCTTTGTGAGTCCCTCCTCCTGGGTATTTTATGCTCCCTCTCTCACTCTCTCTCAGTGTATTTTAAGATGTTTCACACTTGATCTAAGATCAGCACGCACACCCACTTGCACAAGTTCTAATCATTGTCATTTCTCTTTTTTAATAAATAAAAAAACACACATTAACACTGATATATAAAGATCTAACAAATAACATCCTCCTGTTGGGAATACATTATTTTATAATTTTTTTGCTCTCTCATAAATTCATAATTCAAACTACATACATACAGTATGTCATCATAAACACGCATTTGACTTTTTCATTTACTTTGTTTACAGTTCATTGACCTTGTAGTCCAGCACCATTCTGTGCTTTAAAAATCTTTGAATAAAAATCTAAACTAATAAGGGTTGAAAATGACATTTGTTCCCTTCAGATGAATCAATCATGTATCATTTAACAATTTTCATTTTTCTCTTTCCCCTTGCTCCTTGTAATTGCTCCTGTTTCACATTGTCTGTCCTATCCTATATACATGAACATAACTCACTTGTCCAATATATTCACAAAACAACAAAATTGAATAGACAATTGGAAAAACAAAACAACAAAGCAGATTTTTAATCTAATATGAGACATAAACATGGAAGCACAGATTGATTTAGCTCATAAGCATTAAAGTTTATTTTGACCTTGGAAATAGTAGTTTTACCAAGCAGTTCAATCTCAAGGTCCATGATGAAGTGAATGAAGACTTTGGAAAAAGTAAGAAGATTGTTTTGTCAAACTACTATTTCCAAGGTCAAGAATGAACTTTAGGGGTGCCCTGGTAACTGAGTTACCAGGCCCATCGTTGAATTCTGGCCAGGGACCTTTGTTGAATATTACACCCTCCTATTGGTCTTCCCAACCCTTTCTTATCCCAATGCGTCACACATGGACGCTTGGTCAGGAACCCTTGGCATTGCTTTTTAACCCCCTGAATACATGGTACTCAGTTTTTTATAATGGGCCTACCTTTAGCTTTGAAGAATGACGCTAAAGGGTGCCATGTGCACTGGTAGCAGACACCGAAGGACGTGACAAGCGTAGGTATTTCACGCTCTGGGAATGAGAAGGGGCCTTCCTGTGTTTCTTGTCTTTGTCTAAACTGTTACCTGACAAGTAAAGACAAATAAAAAAAGGATCTGAAATACAAGAAACAACAAGCAACAGCTACTAAGCTATCATCTCAACAGACAGCTATGCTATAACAACTGAGCAAACTCTTTTTGATGATGAAGACTGTGATATGATTTAAATCTCTGAAAAAAAGTAAGCGGACCTTTAGTCAGGATTGTGTTGTCACACTGTATTTATTTTACTCTCAATCCAATGTTGTAGCTAAACTCGGTCAATTGGGTGATCAAAGACCCTGCCAAAGCATTTCATAACATAATCTGTTGCTGTACAATGAGTTAATGGCTCTCTGTTTATCTGAGCCACCACACTCTAGAGGCAGTAGAGGTGAGGAGTGGGTTTTCAACATATGGTCAACAAGTTGCATCCTCTTCTTATTCCATATAGAGGGGTAGAGACAAGGGCAGAAGAGAGAAAGATAATCATGTGGGCTGTTTTTCTGCTTTTGCAGGGATTGATAATCCACTCTAATCCAGAGGAGAGTCATTGTTTCAGAAAACCACTGGGTTATTACAGCAGGTGTGTGAGGCTAAATGCACATCCCAGGTTAAAAGACTCACACAGATAACCTGATACTATCTCGCTGTTAAAGCTTTGTGGGGTTTTGTGAGTGTGATTTTGGGCGTGTGTCTGTGCCTGTGTGTGTGAGTATGTGTGTGTCGAGCAGGCTGGCAATTCTGGGTCAAAACTCTTCACTTGGGGATTCCACCCAGATGTTTCCAGCGGTATGTGGGTCAGATTCAGCAAGCGGGCTGATTAGGGAAGGATAGAAATAAGGTTTTACCCACACACAGCCTGATAGTAGTGTAATTTTTGAACAGACAAATAGGCAGACAGACAGTGGTTGAAAGTAAATGACTAAGTACATTTACTCAAGCAATGTGCATAGAATTATGAGGTGTATTCACATGACTTCACTTGAATTTTATTCTAGTTTTTGCATAGGCTATTTCACTACACTACACAAAGATTCTACTTTTTACTTTACTGGTGAAGATTTTACACACAAAACATCATCTACAAAATATGCTGCATTGCGGTAAAAATGATCTGCAGATTAAGGCTAAATGATCAACAACATTAAAGCTAGGTTAGGCAACCTTAGGGAAACTAGACTATATTATTCAACTGAAAAAATAACACCCCATCCATTTAGTCCTCCCTCCAATACCACTCCCACAAAACACATTTTCATGCACAATGAGTGCACAGGCAGTGTGCATCCAGGTAGGCAGGTAGACAGGCAGGTAGGCCAGTTAATCAGTTCATTCAGAACAAAGCTTTGAAGTACTGCTTATGTTAATGGTTCAAATATAACGATCTAATGATATTACATTGACAGGGATCATTATAGATCGATAGATAGATAGGTATATTGGGACTGTGCAACATAAGTGTATTGTTATAATAATAATTAAATAATTAATAATAATTAAAGTTAGCTACGCAGGGAAGGCAGACATGGGCTTAGTTGCTGAGTTTCCTGAATGAACTCTAGGCCATAAAAAGACGACAACAGTGTGTTATTGCCATGGAATGAATATGCAGCTGCAAAAAATGATGTTTTACTGTTTGTCTTAATAGACAGGTGATGCAAAATAAAAGACACTGAATACTTAATATAGAGGAATATATAATAACAAACGTTTTCCTGTAAATGATCGTACAGGCTACATAGTTTCTGAGAGTAATTAAGAGGCCCGAACAAAATACGAGACGATAACAACTTCTTTGGCCAAGTAGCTTCTGTGGATATGGTGGTGTCGTCCAGGAATGAGGAGTTTTTTATCCTTAAACTGCATTAAAGTGTTATAGTTGGATATTTGATATATTTTTCATATTGTTTACTTGTGCTTTTATACATTTTGATGTTCTGTGTATGGAGACATATTGATCATTGATGAATGTTTATTAAATGTGGTTCATTCTGTGTTGATGTGAGATGTATTATGAAGCTTAGACCAACCAGTGGAGACGAAGGAGAGGAGTTTGTTGTGTACATAGAGGAGCTAATAGCAAAACCTTTCTCCAACACAACAAACTCCTCTCTCCAAGGACTACAGCGGCAGCTGAACATAGTAATAGTACATAGCCACATTGAATTTAATATAATCTCTTTCACTTCAGATTGACAGGCTCTGAGCCAATAAGGGCGAAGCTAGGCTGTAGTGGGCGGGACTTTCCCTATAGGACTTCAGTTGTTTAAAATGTCTCCCTAACAACCGAACTGGAGTCAAACAGCAGAAGTTTTCGCTGGACAAACGCCTCGTAAGTAACTCACAACTATGTATTCACCTCTGTCACTCTGCATTTATTAAGTACCGACAACACATTCTAACTCGTAATAGTACGACGGGGATTTAAATAAGTCGATTTTGAGGTATAAAACATCAGCCGGTAGCATCAGCTGTTTGCTATCACACAAGCTAAGCTAATTAGCTAGCTAGGAAAACATGGTTCGCTAGTTACGGTTGCTAGCCTGATCAAGCCTGGTCACGCGTACAAACCAACCTTTATGTGGGATATCTGTCGGCATTGTCTAAAAGACATCTCATATTAACACCTCTGTTAAGTACATACTTATTGTAGCTAGCTAGCAATGGCTAAGTGATTTTAGCTAACAGTTAGTGATCCTCGTCCACAGCTGGGTTATGTTACAGAGTGTTGTTAGCTTCTGATCTGAGCTTGCTCTGCAATACTGGACTGTCTGTGCTCCTCGTGAAATGCTTTTCTATCACTCATTTAATATGCCTTCTAACTAGGTGAGTTCATATTTTAACATGTAGAAAATATCTTTTTGCAGGAGTCGGAATGGCTGGGACTGGCGAGGGGAAGAAAGAGGAGGCCGACTACAAGAGACTGCACAGCTTCCCTCTCATCAGGGTAGGAGAGATGCGGGACAGTGTCTTTGGATACAGGACAAGAAGAAGATACAGGAGCAACCCATTCTGCAATGACAACATCAAAACTAGTGTACTCTTTTGCTGTGTAGGCTGCAAATTTTAGTCTGCTGTGTTTCTCATGGATTAGTCTCCTGAAGTACATAAAATGTGCTTGCAAATGTCTGTCAGTTTACAACTTTTTGGCTTTTTGGAGATGTGAGAAAACTTCCAGATGACACTTGCATTACATTGTGTGCCAATTCAGTCACCATAACACACACGTTCACAGCCTGTGATCTGAAGCTTATATCCATGAGAGTATGTCTACTCTACAGATTCTCACAGTTAACGACTATGTTTTATAAGCCATGGTTTTTGATTATAGTCCCAGGCACACCTAAGATTCTTTGAAGACACCCTCCCACGTTTATTTTACCTGAGACATTCTCTCACATACCGTATGCTCCAATGATTCACAAGGCCTACATACTATACATACTAGACGACAGATGCAACAAGATGCAAACAGGGAGGGGTAGAGAAGAATCTGTAGCTCAAATGGATCTAACATTAGGTATCATATACTCTAAGTTTGGCAAATGATGGCAGTGCTGCACAGTTTTCTGACTGCATGCACATTTATCACTCCACTATTGTGTCTGCAGTCACATTTGGTCAGTCACAGACCTAATTCTGGCATCTCCGTGGTTGACAGTGCAGGTCTGTAAATCACATTATTGATCACACACCATTTTTGTTTGACCTTGCCATTAGGATTGGGGTTTACGCAAACAGAACCAGTTTGTACGACGTGTGTGGTCCAGAATCAAAAGAGTGAAAATCCTCCGTCGCAGAGTAGGGAGGAGATGTGAGAATGCTTAAATATGGGGATAATGGCGCACAGTCAGTCTCCCTTAGAAGATACTCATTCCCATGAAAAGTATTAAATAGTTGTCCAATACAAAAAAGGAGCTAAAACCTGTGTTGTCTTGGCACACATCATGTGGTGACACATGTCAAGCTGTCAGGACACCCTGCTGTCCTATTTCCCAGCATCAACATGCGTCAGAAAAGCAGCAATTTGATCACATTTTCTCTGCCCAATGAGTATGTCTTGGCTACTTCACTATGTCTATACGATACGTTCAATTTGTCCTACAGGCATCAAGTGACACAACAAGCCTTACGTGTGTTGCCCTTTACTCTTGTGATTGCAGCATACAGCTAACTGTTTTGCTTTGACTCTGTTTTTAGAGTTTGTCAAAAATTCTGAAATTGTTTTCAATATCTCAAGTCGTAATGTTCAGTTCTTCTTTGTTCGCAGCTTACTCATACTTGTATGTAATAGAAGAGACAGATTCAGACAGGACAACCTAGACCCATAACATATTTTTGTCTTCAGCACACAGACATGCCAGAGGAAATGAGGGTTGAGACCATGGAGCTCTGCGTTACAGCCTGTGAAAAGTTTGCCACGAACAATGAGGTAAGTGTATATTGTGCTGGCATTATTTGGTAGCTCGGGTCACAAATTCCTATTGTCAGGGCTTTATTAACACTGTAAGATCTTATTCCCTATACCAAAGTCATGGTCTTTGTTGATTAATCTTTTTGTCCTTGCTGTCTTTCCCAGAGTGCAGCGAAGATGATCAAGGAGTCCATGGATAAGAAATTCGGCAGCTCGTGGCACGTGGTGATCGGTGAAGGCTTCGGCTTTGAGGTCACGCACGAAGTGAAGAACCTGCTGTACATGTTCTTTGGAGGGAGCCTGGCCGTGTGTGTGTGGAAGTGCTCGTAGCACCTCCTCACTGCCCCTCCCCCTCTGACGTGGTCACTGGGCTGGAAATGAACACCAGCTACCAGCCAAACGCTGGTTACTCTTTGTTGCGGCAGGTTAGTTTGTCCACACTACCAGCCACTGTGGCGGAAAATAAATCATCATTTGGAGATCTTGTCCTGTCCTTTAAAAATGTTGTTGGCAGGGAAAAAAAGTTGAAAGGGAATTTTGAGTGCGGCAGTCACTTTGGCTGGTAGGCAAAAAAACAGCTTCCTGCCTTGTATGTCACTTTCCTTTTTCTCTTTGTTTTCAACTCTATCCGTCTCTGAAGCCCTATCCATGGTCCTAAACATTTGTCACAGTGCGTGTGCAAGTACGTAAGTTCAACTTTTACAAACAATACAGGCAGGGTCTCCAAAGTCCTTTTATCCTCATTCCTCTTCAGGGAGCGTATGTGTGAGAGTGACTTTATATGTTTGTGTGTGCTGGACACACACAGTTTTTTTTAAAATAACGTTTCATTGACACCTTCCTCAGCAGTTTGTGCAACAGTAAACCGTCCACGCCATCTTTAACTTTTCACATGTGTCTTTCTCTCTCTTCAGCCGCACTAGTCTTTCAATAAAATTTTTAATATTTTTTATGTGTACATATTTTGATGCGACTTGAAAAACTTCTTTTTAAAGACCAGTGTCATCTTCTTACAACCTAAAGCTCTAAACTGTGGAGCCAAACACTAAACTCAATCCACCTTTTCTCTCTCTAAAGATGTTTGTAATAATCCTTAAGAATATCTCCCCGCCGGTGATATTAGCAATGTGATTGTTTTGAAGTTGATGCAAGTTTTAATGATCCAGTGCAATGGATCATTTTGTGTGAATTGACCTGACTGTACAATAAACTCTGAAATGTGGTGAAATAGGAATTTAAACTGCAGTCTGTGTTCTTCATACTATTTATAAGTAGCCGAAAAGGTTCAGTTGCATTCATTAAAGAGTTGCTGCTGAGCTAAAGGGTAAGTTGGAAGCAAAGTGGATTGGGTAGAAGCATTGCTGAGTGAAATGACACACTTGTCTCAAGTATAAATAGATTTTGAATTTGAATGCCTGATTTTAAAGAGTAAAATGATACGCTTCACATGGAGCTTTTACAAGGCTCTTTATAAAAAATAAAAAATAAAAATAAATAAATACACAGAGGAGGAGACTAACAAGGTTTAATGTAAGGAAAGAGGTAAATGATGGTGTGTTGGGGACATATCAGAGTGGATGATGAAGATTGGATGAGGCAAGTTTTCCCTGAGAAACTGGAGAATGTTGTGTTGAAGAGATGCTGCTTCACAAGTTAAATGTTATTTTTCTCTAAAGGCAATTGATGTATTTACTGTACTTTTGATGCTTACATGACACCTGTCAGGTATTTCATCATAGTTAGAATCAGCAAATTAAAGATTAGGATTTCATAGAGAGATTTAAATAGTTAAAAGGTAAGGTAAGCACACAGTAAGTGACTCATGAGTTTGCTGCCAAAGGATGTAATAGTTTCAAGGATATTTGCTAATCCATATTACACTGTAAACCGGAGTAAGTTCAGAATACTCTTTGAATAATATTTGAGGAAACTCATTACCTCAAACTTTTTAAGTAGTGGTAATAATATTTTTGAGTAAACCTTAAGTTAAATATAATACATTTTTAAAAAACCTTTAATTTCCACATACTAAACTACACTGATTCACTGAGGCTTATTAAAATTAAATTCCACTTCTTCTTTATTCAATAAATGTAATTGTTCACAACTTATATTCTGAGGGAAATCTAAAATAATTAATTGTGCTAGACTCAAATACTAATGGAAACTCACTCAACAAAATTACTACTAATAAACTTAAAATTTACAAAATGCCCATTTTTTATCATCTTCTCACAACATCTTCCGTCATTTCTACATTTAACAGACACAAAATAAGGCGAATCTTGCATAAAGCTGAATAGACCAAGTAAGTGACTACTTGATCAGATAATTAACAGGCAACAATTTTGATAATCGAATTTGTTTTCATTCTTTTTGCAATAATGTTGAACATTCTCTATTTCCAGATTCTTAATTAGGTGTTAAGTGATAACTTGAATCTCTTGAGCTAAATAAAATTTCCTTTTACTACTTACTTTACTGTGTTTTGTGGAAAAATAGACTATGCATAATTTTATTCCATCAGTAGCACTTTTACTTAAATAATATAAAAGGGAGCTTTAAATGTGTAGTTTTATGGAATCATAAGCAAATAAAGATAGCTAATAAAGATTGTTTAAGAAGTCCCAGTCAGGTAGACGAGGTAATGGAACAATATCAGTGTTTCTGCAGATTTTCACCTGTGCTGTGGTCTAATACAAACGGTGGTATGTCCTACGTTGTTTAACACATCTAGATGTGAATAACAAGAAATGAGAGCTGAAATTCTGAACTCTTGTCTCATACTCATCTTTCAATCTTAAAACCCAAATTTCTTCAGTGAACAACAAAAACAAAGGTATTTGCCTTACCGGTCCAATACTTTTGGAGGGGACTGTATACAAATAATAATAGAAATAATGTCCATGGGAATTTGAAACATGCTTTCACAGGGCGGTATAATGTAAAAAACTAAGATGGTATTTTTGTGTGCGGGATTGGGGGTCCTTCCCCAAGAAAATGATGTTTTCCAATAAAGAAATTCAATTATGTGCAATTCCAAATAATTTTGGAGCATTGTTATTACCACATCTGTGAATAAGTAGGAAAATCTAGAGCAGATTTGGAATAAACTACACCCCAAAAGCTAAACTTGCTAAATAAGTCTACTGGGGTTAAATTATAACCATTAGATCTGGGAACATTTATTTGGTTAGTTTTTATGCTCTCCACAACGATTTCACATTCATAGCGCAGCACCAAGCTGTTTTGTGCCTCACCACCAGCCTCAACACTGTTAATATGACCTCAGAATCATTACTGATAGGATTATTCATGTTTGCCTTTTGTGTCTTCATTTACTGCTTTATAAATTTGTAGAAATTGACATAAATAATAGGCAACATGAGAACCACCTCCCTTCTGGATTATTACAAGCATTATTATTATAAGCATTATTTGGGTCACACATGGCGACTTGTTAATCACAACATGCCCTAAAGCCTCCCCTGCTTTCTGGTCTATTTTCCTCTAAATAGGCCATAATTTACTAAATGAACATCATGCTGAGTTAAAGAAGACTAGCGACGGAGACCATAAACTCATTAGGAAAGTGTTTACTGAGATAATAAATCAGCTGAGAAGTTCTCATAGACTTCTATACGATCCAGTGGAGTACCTCATCTTGTGGACCTCATGCTTTCAGGAGTTTGTACATGAATTTGTACATTTAGCTGACGCTTTTATTCAAAGCTACTTACAATAGCTATATACAGTATATCAGAGGTTGCACGTCCTTGGAGCAACTAGGTTGCACATTGGTGTACGTGTCACAGTGAGGGAACTGCCCGGGTCTCTCACACAAAAGGCATCATGTGTCTTATCCACTGTACAATCATCACCCCCAGAGAAACAGACAAATCCATCCACAGCCACCTTTCACTTTGGCTGAAGCGGACCGCACCAGGAGCATCAGTTTCAGTGACCACAGTGAGGAGTGTCAGCAATGTCTGTTTCATCTTTGTACAGCAAAATACAAACAATCCAGTTATGAGGAAAATTGTATAAGAAAGCTAGCACTGCATGCTCATCGGTGCCCCCCACACACTTAAAAGCATATTTTCTATTTTTTCCAAGCCTGTCTTGATAAAATACTCACATGCCAAAATGTTAAGAGTTCCTGGTGGCTGTTCTGATTCCTTCTGTCTATACTGACACTTACTTAATCTGACTCAACTGTAAGAGAATGAGGACAAAATTATAAAGTTCATTAGAAACAGTTATGAGACTTCAGCAGTCTGAATTAGACAAGCCACAAAACAGATCGTAAGTATTTTTAGAAGTTAGTCTTTGTGTGTTTACTTGCTGAGCTGCAGCAGTGGGATACTTCCTTCCAACAGTAAACCTACACAATAACCTAACAACAATATCCATTTATTTTTTTAACTATAGGCTACTGCTTAAGCCTTATTTAGCTTCAATTAAACTTAGCCTCCTAAAATCCTGTGTCCTCATAAGGGGTTTTGAGATCCATGCACCATATACTTCATTCTGCTCAACTTAGACCTATTGTCCTGTGCAATAGGTGCCACCCGACCCTCCGTGGCCTCCCAGAGAACCTGCTAGCGGATGAATGACGTCTTTAAAACCTGCAATGTAAGTACTCATTCTACTCACAGAAATGTCAATATTAACAAGTAATATGAAATGTAATGTAATGAAATGTACTACGTAAAACCAACTCAAATACCTCTTCCAGCAACTGACAGGTTTAAAGAGACGAAACGATAGGTTTGTGTTTTTTTGTAGTCAATCTCAAAACAATTCTAAAATATGATGTGTACAGTGAAAAGGTTACAGTTGGCTATTAGCATCCCCTTCATAGATATGTCCAAATTGTTAGAAAAAAAAAGACCTGGTTTTTGATTCTGTGTGTATTTATATTAGTAGTGTTGTCTTTGAACAGGCCATGATGCTCAATTCCGATTTTATTCCCGGATCCGATTTTTTTTGTTTGACAGTTCACATTGTTGTTTAAATGTGGCCCATATCAAACTCCAGTGTGAACTGTCTGCCTGCAAGTGACCCATATGTGCAGAAGAATAACACAACGTCACACGCAGCAGCACGCTGTTGCAGGCTACAGAAGTAAACAAGCAGCAGCAGAGGTTAGCTTCGGTTGGCTCACAGGAGACTCTCGTTTTTCATTGTCCTCTCACGGGTTACATTTCTCCCAAATTATGACAAGTGTTCTCAACTTTCTGTTTGTTTCATTACGGTTTCTGGCACTGGACAACGCAACTGCCCCACAACTTTCATTGTTTGACGTATCTTTTACTCCCCAGAAAAAACAGCTTGCATTTTTAACTTTTTCACCCCATGATTCTTTGGTAACAACCACAGATGAGCTGATTGTGGAGAAGGCCTTTAGTACATCTCTCGCTGTTTGTGTCTCTGCAACTGTCAGTAGACTGTATTGTGACCAATCATGGTTTGAGTTGGTTTCTTGGACTGAAAAAGTCATGCAAGAAATGCAGAACTACCAAGGCAGATCATGCAGTTCACAAGTTGTACATGTCTGAAAAAACCCAGAAGTAAACATTTAGAACATTTGTAAGACCAAATTCTTCTTGTATTGTGAGCCAACGCTGCCACCTTGTGACAAAAAAGTGGCATTAGCTTTTGTTTGCACTGAATATCCATGTACATTAAAAACTACTTTCTGTTAATAAGATACACCAAACTAAAACTGTTGGCAGTCCAGTAAAACAGCCCTGCAATAAATTATATCTTCATAAGCTAGTAATATTTTTTGTAATTTGTAAAATGTCTTGTTCATGTATTTTTACTCTTAATCTCCAAAATGGCTGTTTCAAAATATAATCTTCACAGAATTAGCTGTGATTTACTTCAGTACAAATGTTAGTGTGATGTATTTCCATAAAATTATTCTAATTCTTTGCGCAATCTGGGAAATTTACCTACACAATATTTTATTTCTGGAGGCACTGAAATCAAATTAAACCAGACACCAACCAGCACCACTGAAGACTGGACTATTAATCATTTTTAACCACAAACTGTATAAGGTATGTTGTAGCTGGTCCCAGCGTACTGTGTTCATGGATATTCTGAGTTAGAGATGAAGAAGCTGCAGTCGAGTACAGATGTTTAATAATGGTTGGCCTCCACAGATTCAGGTCCTTCCTTTCTGTAAAGAAGAAAATGAAATTATAACCGCCAACCTAAACAGAACACCCACCACTCCTGCCATAAGATCGACCTTTACGAAGCTTATAATGTTCTGTCTCTGCTGATGTTCAGTCTGAGATTGGATAAATAATATGTTTGTATAATGTGTCTTCAGTTTCAGTGCGCAAAACGCTCAGGACCTCCATATTAATGACAAAGTTGACAAAAACAAGCAGAGAAGGTGCCAATGCTCATTATTGAAAATTTACCAAAAGTTGTAAGTTTCATCATCGGAGTAGCAATGACCTATGATTGTGCAGCTGCTGTTGTCACTTCTTTGCCTCTTGCTCGGCCAAAGCCATGAGTGCTCCCTTTATAAATTATCTTACACATCTACAAAACTCAGTAACGTTACACATTTAGAAATATACACTTATACACTTAAACACACATGAACACAGGAAGAACATGCAAACTCTACACAGAGAAGCCCATGGCTGGATTCAAAACTGCCTCACGTGTTGAAATTAGTTAGTTATACTCACTCACACACAGACAACACATCATGTTAATTAATCAACGTTTTTACTTTGTCAACTAACGTTAGTTCGCTAGTGTGAATAATAATTAATAATTATTAATAATTTGAGAGCACAACTCACCATTTCAGCAACGCTGATAGCATCGCTCCTCAGCTCCATACTACCATAAGAAACTTTTCAAACTTTTAGCACAAAATTAAGCTATTTGTCAAAAAAATATTTATTATTATAAACTATGTGGGTAATCAACATTGTAAGGAAATAACTCAGAAAAATATGAAATGATCATAGAATTGTTAAAATACACAGGAGATGGGCTTTAACGTTAGCCTCTCTGTTACCCTTATTGCGCCTGAAAACAGAACTTTTTTCACTTACCAGACCAAAGCGCATGTAACAAGGAGCAACCCCAGATGTAAAATCATAAGTGTTGACTTACTCCACATACTCCAGTCATCCCAGTTTACGGCTATAAAAAAAAGTCACAGAACGCTGCAAAGAAAGCTGGGTTCTCTCGAACTTTCTAAATTAGTTATTAATTAACAGTTTTTCAATCAACATTTTGCAACCCGTTTGGTGGGCGTGTCAGAGGTGTTACCCAATCAGCCACAACACATTTGTAAACACAGTTGTGGTTAAAAATGCAGTAAAAATCATCAGGCTTGCATAGACAACTCTGTGTTCAAGGCACAACCGTTTCCGTTTAAAAATAAATGTTTTGCTATGTTTTGTCTGGTGACCTCAAGGTCCTCCAGTCGAACCTTCGCTCACGCCACGCCCCCTTCATGATATTTCAGCATCATTTGCCGCCAAAATTTCGGTCACGTGGAATGTCTTATATAAATATAAGCGGCAACGCGCGCTTTATCGAAGTAAATCGAGCGTAGAGGTCGCCTATCGGACATCCCGTCATTGGACTGTGGTAAGTCTCTCCTACTTATTAAACCATTGTTTTGTATTTTAACAATAATTTAAAATAATTTGATATTTATGTTCACCATAAACTCCAGCTAGTTGGTTTTACTTTAAACACAATTCCGAAAGGTCTAACGTGACTGAGTTGATGGCTAACGTTAGCTTAAATGTGCCGTTAAATTGAGAAGCTAAGCAATTTACTAGTCAATGTCAAACTAGACCATGTTGGCAAGAGGTAACGTTAACAAGAGTAATTTTGTTAAAATGTCAGCGGTGTCAGGAGTTTGCTAACTTAAACAAGCTGACTTTCGCTTGATGTAGGCCTATTGTAGATATCCCTGCCGAACAATCGCAACAAGTAACTGCCTATTTAGTAGTAAGTAACTCAGTGTTAACCTTACTGATTTACTTTACCAGCCCTTTCAAAAGTCATGTTAGCTAACGTAGACTAACCATGTTCCGTACACAACGATATTCCGTACAGATGACCTTTTCCCACCGATCGCTGAATAAATACTTCCAGGTTATACATAAACTATATGCGTGTCATCATCATTTCTCCCTCTTTTATCCCTGACCAAGAAAGAGAACCCCCCGCCATTTGTTCCAGAGAGATTTCAGTAAGTTTGCTAGGTGCGCCCACTGCGCCTGCAAATGGAGGGTGGGCAAGCTAAAGCCCAGATATTAGCTTTAGGTGGGGAGATAACTACAGCAGTGAAAATGTACATTTCAATTGGATTAATGCTTCTCACTGTACTATAGTCTTTATGAAATGATTATTATGTTATCACAAGTCAATAAATATATTACCTTTTGTTGAATAACTGCGTAGAAATGGGATTTTTTTAATTCAATCCCGCCTATGGCCGCTTGGCTCCACTCTTGCACTGAGACAGGCAGCAGAGACGCAACACGCTGTTGCATGCGCCTGCGTGTAGTGATGATTATATTTATAATATTTTAACATTTAAAATAGTAATTC
Organism: Micropterus dolomieu; assembly: GCF_021292245.1. Lineage (NCBI taxonomy): Eukaryota > Metazoa > Chordata > Actinopteri > Centrarchiformes > Centrarchidae > Micropterus > Micropterus dolomieu. The sequence goes on along the minus strand of NC_060153.1, from coordinate 2,003,067 downwards.
TTTAATAAATCAACAATGAACTATAACTGAATTGATCGTGATGTTATTTATAGCCAACATTTAATAAAAATTTATTATTATAATACTGTTAAAACAATGATAAGATCTTCACACACAATGTAATTATTTAACTTAATAAAATGTCATACATCAAATGATTGTTTATAAATCATTTTTATTCAGTTTTAGGTGTAACATAACATACAGTATGTTAATTTCAAAGGAAAATAAGAAGAGCAAGACAAGGGAACGTGAGAAAATGTCAGGCAAGAAAAAGCAAAGGAGGTGCTGGAAAAGGCAGTTGAGGAAGTGAGAGCAGGAGCAAGCTTGAGGCAGACGTCCAAAAAGTACGGCATTCCACACACCACCCTGCAGGACTACAAAAAGAAAAAATACACACACAACCCTCATCCTAATTCGGCCCTGACACCTGCAGAAGAAGATGCACTGATTTTGTTTTATATTTTGGATGGCAGACCATGGCTTACCAGTCACCAGATCTCTGGTGAAAGTGCTGGCTAGTGCCATTATTAAAGAGGGTGGCAGAGCTGAAAGTACAACTGTGAATCTAGAGAAGGGGCCGAGTGATGTGATGTGTGATAGTGGTCCAGATTTAAGGCCCGCCATCCGGACAGCAGATTGAAGCCATTGGAGGTTTCATTGATCTGTATGAAGCCTTATTCATCCGTCACAGTTTGGAAGACAAGCCCCATCTAGTCTTCAACTGTGACGAAACTGGCTTTGGAGACAAACCTAGGTCCAGGGAGAAGGTGCTCTGCACGTCTACCAGCAACAGCAGACCACCAGGGAGCACATTACAGTGCACTGCTGCGTGAGTGCAGCCGGGGAAAGCATTCCACCCTTCATCATCTACCCAGGCTGCCTCCCAAGTAATGCCTATAGGCTGGATGGGCCTCCCAACGCCCTCTATTGGATCCAGGAGAAGGGGTACATGGACTCTGAGCTATTCCTCAAATGGCTCCGGCATTTTGTGCAGTATGCTCCGGAGGACAGACCTCTGATTCTTATCATGGAGCAACACAAGACACATGTCTCAAAAAATTTAATAATGTACTACCAGGGAAAAGACATTGAAATTCTCTGCCTATCTGCCCTTTGTAGTATGCTAATGAGTTTTAAATATGCTTTACTTTCTTAGGTGGTGAGAGTGCTCCGATCTACTGACCGAAGGGATGCCACGCCATCCATCACTACCGTCAATCCCTCAGCCACACACACAACCAGCGATCCACCTACTGACACACAGACATCAGCCACTCCCTCCACCACTCCTTGCCCCACTTGTAAAATGGCCAGTCCACAAAATTACCTGGTGGCAGCAGGTGTCATTCCAGAAAGTCTGGCCAATGTACTCATGAGCCCAGCCTTGGACAGGAAGGAGAAGGTAAGGCGTCGCCTTCCGCTGCCGGCCCGTGTCATCACCAGTGACGAGTACGTTCACCTGCTGGAGCAGAAAGAAGCAGAGGAGAAAGAGAAGGAAGAAAAGAAGAGAAAGCGCAAGGAAGATATGGCAAAGAAGAAGGAGGAAAAAAGACAAGCACAGAAGGCCAAGGCAGAAGAAACAGGCACCATCTCCAACTGAGGAAGATGGGGAACACTGCGCTGTCTGCAGTAGAGTGGTCCCACCTGGCTCAGGAGATGGGGCCATTGATGAATGGGGCCATTGATGAATGGTTGCCAACTGTGATTCCACTTCGAGTGCGCTGGGGTGGAGGAAGAGCCAGACACGGAGTGGCTTTGTCATAAATGTTGTCTGTCCATATAATCACATACACACACACACAATGTAAATAGTTTTAAATAGTGCACACACAAAATGAACACATCCTACTGCTGATATACTGACAATTTCTAGAATTTTTAATCAGTTTAGTGTTAATTGTAAATAGTGTAAGTGCACACACACACACACCTTACAACACTCACATGCGCACAAACAGTATCCTAATCATTTAATTTTTAAGTTCATGGTTTGCACATTAGTTACTTTCAGTTATTAAATTTTTTAAACAAATGCAAATTGTTTCCCCTCCTTCTTGTTCTTCAGAAAGATATGGTAACGTTGCTGACTAACGTTTCACATGGTTCATGCTTAACTCACGTGCCTTAATTAGTATCACAACACAATCATGCCTAATTCGCATGGTCGTCTAGCTTATTAAGCAGTAAAGTTGGCCTAATTAACCTAGGTTTTAACAAAAATAAATGTACTCACTTTTCTTATAGATTTCAATAGTATACTCTTCCGTTAAAAGAAATAAACAGCTCAAAAATTATCCATTTAAAGTAAATTTTCGCAGTTGAAATCAAGGTATGCGCTCTGTACGGAACACCATTAATGCATCCAAGTACAGGCGGAGGAGGTACTTTCGCCCACTTTGCATTCTTTAAGACTGTTTTGGAAGGAGTGTATTTGTGAGCTAGGCCAGTGTGGTTAATTTTACATGAGGGTTTTGTTTTTTTGAACCTGCAGGTGGCAGTTATCGCGAGGCTAGTGACAGAGCTCAGATTGGGAATGTTTTTTTTGTTTTTTTTTACTCTGCCCGGGCCCGGGGTATTATTATTTTTTAATAACACAGGTTAAAATATGGGAGATTTACGGGAAAGAAGGGTAAAATACAGGACTTTCCCGGCCAAAACGGCATACTTAACAGGTATGACCAAATGAGTAAATGTAAAATTGACTCATGTAAAATTGTCTTGTCTCAGTAACATTAATGTAAAGTTAAAGAAACATTTCTATAGGTGGTGGTCTTGACAAACTTATGTTTCTTTTAGGCATGGGTATGACAAACTGTTACACACGGTAGCTCCACTTTAATCTTGAGAAGCTGCAGAGCTGCAGTCCCTATTCATTCAACTTGCACTGTAAATTACCAGCTAAATTGAGGCTTTTTGAAGACCCTTTTCTCTCTCCCTCGCCTGTCATTCACCGGTCTTTTGCGTGCATGCGGTGCTGCTGACAACTGCATGCAGGTCGTGGTTCCACGCAGGTCTATTTCAAGTAGGCGGCTATCTAAAAATGATATAATAATCTTTGTGTGGTTCATCAACATTAATACATTTTATGTGTGTGTGTGTAAATGTATATTAGATAGATACACAAACGTGCCACTCCAGCAAATGCGCATTGATGACCCAGGGTTAGGGTTACAATTTAGGAAAGTTTTATTCTTTTTACATGTTTACAACATTAAACGTTGTAATGTATATTGTAATAGGCTGTATATTAACTCACTGGGAGAAAATGGTAGTTCTGGGTAGTTCTGTGTAAAGTCAGACATTGAGCACCCACACATAGCCAAAATAGCATGATCCTCGTTTCACTGCAAAGCTTCCACTGAGATTGACATTGAATCAGGCACCGCCCATCGAAGTATCAAATCTGCGACCATTGCAAAAGCATGTTTTAATCCCCACGGACATTATTTTTATTTCTAAATGTACCTGCCTCGTTGACTTCTCCCTGCACTCACACATACACCTTCACTAATGGTCTCTCACTGCAAACACCAGCTTTCCCTGCCTCTCTCTCCCTGTCTGCTTCCCTGAGTTTCTCCATAAGCAGTAGGGTATGTTTTGTAAAGTCGCAGAAAAGACTTTTCTGGACACTTCCACCTGTGATCCTTTTACACCGCAGTAGATGCACCGCATAAAAGCTTGTTAATTACGTCGCCTATCAATGTCATCGTCCATCCCAGTGATTCATCGTTGACATTGTCCAATGAGTGTGTTCTCTAAATTGAATGGAGTTTAGTAGAAACAATAACTGCATTAGTTTAAAGGCCTGACCAGAATCTCGGTGACAACTCAGGGCTAGTTGGTGAACTTCTTTAACTGGCGAGCTAACTAACGGCTAACATGCTAATCAGTTTGGCTAGTGCTAAGTAGGGATGGGGATTGATATCTGGTTCTAAAATTTCTCAAACATCGAGACTAGTGGGTCCTATAATGTAACGTTATGTCTCGAGCGTCTAATCTGATTTCTCTTGAGACGCGATGGATAAGAAAGCTAATGTTTCTAATGATGGCACTGAAACGGGGTGTTAATGGGGCCCCGTACTGTTTATCATCAGGCTGCAGCCTCTGCTACTCTGTCGGATCCACACAGCAGCCAGCAGAGCGAGATGCCTCGCCGTCGTGGTGGAGATGGTGAAGTTCGGCCTACTGTAAGTACGTGCAATAAAACCTTTCGGAGTAAAGAAAATACTTTATCAACACACCCTGTTAACATCCCTGTCTGTGTGTCCCAGGCCCAGTGAGGAGATGGTGAAGATGGTCCTGAGTCGTCCCTGTCACCCCGAGGACCAGTTCACCACCAGCATCCTGAGATACTGGTTGTCCAATCACGACAACACGCTGGGAGAACACATCAAGACCCAGCTGATCAAGAACAATCAGAACAAAGAGACAGAGATGAGGACTGTCTCTGGGTACCTGTTGAACAGCGGTTGTGTCTCCGTCCTCAGTCTTCGCAGATCCAGCAGTAAACTGGCTCAGCTCACCCTGGAACAGATCCTGGACAACCTGAGCAACTCCAAGAACAGCTGTCAGTACACACAGGCTTATTGATTGCTTCAGGAGGGATTGATAACTGATAGCTAGTGTCTGTCACTGCCAGTTTTCACTCAGACCCCAATCCTTTGGCTTGCAGCACGTTTAGTCACTGACAGGTGACATCACTGCGGCGGTTTTAAGCAATTTGTTATGATAGCTAATCTCTTGGTAGGTTTTTATAGCAGGTACCTTAATACAGTAATAAGCCTACTTACCTTTACTATTTGTCTAATACAAAACATTTAACTCTTGCACTGTAGGTTAGAAAAGGTTATCACCTTCATGTACATATGACGAAAACATCGATGTTTCGTTTTTTATTTCCATTTCATCAGAACTTGACAAATACCATTTGCAGTTTCATCACTATCTCCATAAAAGTAACCAAAAAATATGTTTCTGCGTTATGGGGGGACAGACTGGAATTCTTACTGCTGAATCATTAATAGCCGCAAGCATCTAGGCCAAAGGCTGACTGTGAAAGTATCAGGCATGTTTGTCTTATATGAACAGCTGCGGCTGTGTTTGTGATCTGACCTTTCATTTCTCCGTGAGGGAAGAATTTAGAAAGTTGCGTGGCACTGCGGGTAGCCCCCTGCTGCAGTAGTGCATGGATCATGTGTTATATTCATCCAGCCAGAGGGAACGATCACGATCCGTGCGCTGGTGTTGTGCCAACCCTTACCAGAGAGGGAGTGGGGTGGTGGAGCGTACGGGGCCAGGGACAGATCGCGGAGCGACTGGCCCACTGCGGTCGGTCTGTAATCGTTCCCTCTGGCTAGGTGAAGTCTGACGCTCCGCATGATCCATGATAGAGAAATATAGATTAATATAACGCATGCTGTCAATATTTTAGAGACCCCCCCCCCAAAATATTACAAACCATGCTTTTAGGGGAGCTGAGCTCCCCGTAGTTCGCACCCTGAGTGTACTGGTCAAAACGGGACAAGTTTCTAT
>NC_060153.1:1890706-1997432 GCF_021292245.1 Micropterus dolomieu | reverse complement strand
ATAGCCAAAATAGCATGATCCTCGTTTCACTGCAAAGCTTCCACTGAGATTGACATTGAATCAGGCACCGCCCATCGAAGTATCAAATCTGCGACCATTGCAAAAGCATGTTTTAATCCCCACGGACATTATTTTTATTTCTAAATGTACCTGCCTCGTTGACTTCTCCCTGCACTCACACATACACCTTCACTAATGGTCTCTCACTGCAAACACCAGCTTTCCCTGCCTCTCTCTCCCTGTCTGCTTCCCTGAGTTTCTCCATAAGCAGTAGGGTATGTTTTGTAAAGTCGCAGAAAAGACTTTTCTGGACACTTCCACCTGTGATCCTTTTACACCGCAGTAGATGCACCGCATAAAAGCTTGTTAATTACGTCGCCTATCAATGTCATCGTCCATCCCAGTGATTCATCGTTGACATTGTCCAATGAGTGTGTTCTCTAAATTGAATGGAGTTTAGTAGAAACAATAACTGCATTAGTTTAAAGGCCTGACCAGAATCTCGGTGACAACTCAGGGCTAGTTGGTGAACTTCTTTAACTGGCGAGCTAACTAACGGCTAACATGCTAATCAGTTTGGCTAGTGCTAAGTAGGGATGGGGATTGATATCTGGTTCTAAAATTTCTCAAACATCGAGACTAGTGGGTCCTATAATGTAACGTTATGTCTCGAGCGTCTAATCTGATTTCTCTTGAGACGCGATGGATAAGAAAGCTAATGTTTCTAATGATGGCACTGAAACGGGGTGTTAATGGGGCCCCGTACTGTTTATCATCAGGCTGCAGCCTCTGCTACTCTGTCGGATCCACACAGCAGCCAGCAGAGCGAGATGCCTCGCCGTCGTGGTGGAGATGGTGAAGTTCGGCCTACTGTAAGTAGAAAGTTGCGTGGCACTGCGGGTAGCCCCCTGCTGCAGTAGTGCATGGATCATGTGTTATATTCATCCAGCCAGAGGGAACGATCACGATCCGTGCGCTGGTGTTGTGCCAACCCTTACCAGAGAGGGAGTGGGGTGGTGGAGCGTACGGGGCCAGGGACAGATCGCGGAGCGACTGGCCCACTGCGGTCGGTCTGTAATCGTTCCCTCTGGCTAGGTGAAGTCTGACGCTCCGCATGATCCATGATAGAGAAATATAGATTAATATAACGCATGCTGTCAATATTTTAGAGACCCCCCCCCAAAATATCACAAACCATGCTTTTAGGGGAGCTGAGCTCCCCGTAGTTCGCACCCTGAGTGTACTGGTCAAAACGGGACAAGTTTCTATGGGACAACTGAATTAACTCGACAGTGATATGTGATAAACAAAATATGAACATGTGAAATTACTAAAATTAAAATAGCCTAAACCACTATCATAAAATCAAATGTATTATTTTAATAAATGTAATGATTTATTTATAACATTATGTATGTGACTGCTTTGTGTGGCCTCCTGTGAGCAATTCACTGACGCACATGAACCGGTGCACTGCTGATATGCAGCACATAAAATAGAGAAGTAGCTTTACTTTCAGAGCACATGTGCAGAAACCGTATGTTAAGAGTGTATGCTAAAAGAATAGTTCACAGCTGACCATAAGAACGGAACAGTTAATATTTGTACTGCAGGTTTTAGGAGCTGAAAGTGAGAAATGACACTTCACGGGCTTTAGAGAATTTGTGACTTACTGAAGTGTCCCTTTTGCACAATGACAGTGCAGCGGGCATTTTGACCTAGCAGTGGAGCAGGAGCATTATTGACAGATTAGCAGACTCTGGCAACTTCACCTCAGCATTTGTGTATTCAAACATCATGACCCTGAATCAGGTCAGCCTGCACCCTGGTCTCACAAATGACACAACTCTCAGTAACACTCTCTCTCACCATTTCTGCTCTGTTCACAGTCTTAAAGCCAAAGCCTCTAATTTGTCACAAAGCTCTCTTCCTTTGCAGTAAATAGTCAGTCTTTCTGTCACCTGATGGTTAAGCACACTTGAGCTATCCAAAGTCATGTTACACACACAAATTCTGCTAATTAGTAATACTTTATCTGTGAATCTTACCTGTAGATGTTTGATAAATAACAGGCAATGACAATTGAGACTTTGTCTCTACAGAGAGTTCTGAGAAGTGACTTTGCTGTTTTTAAACATTTTGTTCTGTAACATCTAAACCATTAAATGTCACGCTACATTTTGAAAATTTGGACCCCAATAAAGTATGTTAACAAATGGGTAACGGCCCTGCGATGGACTGGCGACCTGTCCAGGGTGTACCCCGCCTATCGCCCGATGTCAGCTGGGATTGGCTCCAGCCTCCCGCGACCCTGTACGCAGGATAAGCGGTTGATGATGGATGGATGGATGGAACAAATGGGTAACAGACTCAGAAATTGAGGGATGCTGTGGCTTTGTTGTAAAATGTTAATGTCGCCATACCACTTAAAGCCTCCAGCTTTAGTTCTTGATGTCTTTCCAGATTAATCATACTCAATTGCCCATTTAAAAATTACTAACTTTGATGTAACTTAAAGGAGCTAACTTTACCTTTGCAGGAAAATGAACATATGTTAAGCATTAGTGATGTTTGAGAAATGCAGTCATTGCGATAAGATCTGGATAGGCCGCTCTTTTGTGGATCATAATCCTCCTGTTCTTATGGTCTTCAGTTTAGACCATAAGAATCAGGGACATCACATTAGTTCAATTAACTTCTCTGTTTGGTAATTGTTCTTGTCTGTTATTTTTGTTGCTCAACATACAATTTCAGAGCAAAAGTACCATTCCCAAATCTGAAGAATACAAACAACCACAACAGGTTTAATTCCCACCTGTGGTCCTTCAAAAAGACTTGAAGGTTCTATGATTTTGTCAGCGAGAATCAATGTATCTTTATTTCAAAGCATCCTGTTTTATAATGTATGACTTTCATTACAAGTAGTGACTCATTTGGAGTTCTTTCAAAGTAGACTGTTACATTCATCCAGTTTTTCCATGTCACTACCACAGTTAATAGCTATGTTGGCATGGCCTATAAATACATACAATGTTTGCAACACTGACAGGTGTGATCTCTTTCCATGTAATGTTGCCAGAGAGTTCTTAAAAGGAGTTTTGGCAAGAAAGTCAAATCCATTCATGACATTTCTGATGGTGAGAATCACCCCAGGTTTGAGAACCACTAGCTTACAAATCCTTTGACATTTCTCCATCTAATAAACATCTACAATCCTTTATGATTGAAATGGGTTTGACGGATAAGTCTGGATTCACCAGGATCCTTCGCACTCTGCAGTAATTGTAACAACCCTCTGATTAATCCGGTGGGTCTTGCGTCAGTAAACACAGTTCCACCCTGTGATGCATCTCATTCATTATTCACCTCAGACACTCTTTATATATCTCCTCCCTCTCTCTGTGTCTCCACGTTGTTAAATATTCATACAAAGAGCCACAGAATCACACCAAAGACTGCTAGTTTGCTCAGTCTCAAAACTGAAATGCTCTACCCAGTGTATGAAAAGAAGGCTCATTATCCTGCAACAGGCAAAGTGAAGTTAGGGACACATTACCACGAGAGAAAAATGTTAATTGTCATGCACACATCTCCCTAAGACCACATGGGCGATCTGTATGTTACTAGATTTACTGCTGAGAGACCCAGAGATTACCTATTAATCAAACGGCTCAGCCCTTGTGAACTTGTAAAAATTGTCACATGACCAAGTCCTTTATTGCATTTATGGATGAATGGATTAGTTGGCTGAATGTTTTGTTCATCACCGAATGTATTTACAATAACGTTGCACATTAAGAACTGAAAGTTATAGTAATGCATTTTCCTGTAACCTGCTCCATTCTCTGCCTGCTGTCATCATATGGTGAACTACATTACAACTTTTACTATCAAACAATCAGACTTTCTGTATAGCACTTTTCATACAAACTGCAACAGAAAGTACATTAGACGATAAAACAATATTCCACACCAAAGCAATTAATTTCTAATTAAAAACTCAAAATAATGAAAGAAATACCAAGCAAAACTGATTAAAATGTATAAATAGACAGATAAATAAAGTTCTATTAAAAGACAGACTAAAAAGGTAGAGCACTTGAAGCACTGCTATGTTGCTTGTTTGAGTAAAATTTCATAATGCTAATTTAGAAATGTTCAAGGTTGAGTTGATGAATGCACCATACGGCTACTGTAGATTGTGCTCTTTATGTTTACATGGCTTTTGCTGTTAAAGTAAAATGTGCATTCACTGATTTTATTTTTTTTTAGTCTTTTGATGCAGCTGAACAAGCTGTAAACACAACATTGACATCATGATCTCATAAAGTGTTAGCGAGAATGTGTTAGCAAACAGTTGCCTATTTACATATCCAGAAGACATGGGGTCAACATTAGTATTCATTCGGAGTCATGTTTCTGTTCACGTGGTAAATATCAGTCTAATCTTCTCTTATAGCTCTTTTTTTCTCTCTCTCCATCAACTCCTGAGGGAAATGTCTCGCTATTTAGCTGCTCCATCCTCCACAGTGTTTACCAGGTGGTTGCTTACTTTGCCTTTTCGTGCTGAGCAGGTAGTATACAGTGCATTTATCAGAGCTTTTTTGTCTGATGACAACTGCTTGCTGCAGCTACAGACAGGGTTGATGGGAGTGGTAGGAGAGTGAACAAACACGGTATGGTAATGGCTGTAAAACCAAAACAGTGAGCTGGAAGATACTAAACGTAGAACTGAGGGGAAAATCACTGTATGATAAATTTCTGTGGCTTTGTCACTTTGAGCAAAACCTTTAACATCCCACCTAGTAATTTGATTCAAAGTGCATATCAAAAATATTGATTACTGTAGCTATAAGTTCTTATTCTCTTCTTCTAGCCCTATTTGTTGCAAATAAACCACAGTTGCTGCATGACAGAAATCATGTTCTCTGCATTATTGTCTGGGAATTTTGGGACCTAAAGGGCAGATTACACTTTCCATCCATTCATCATCAACCACTTATCCTGCATACAGCTTTGCTGAAGCCAATCCCAGTTTACATCAGGCAAGGCACATAGACAAACAACCACTCACACCTGAGGACAATTTTAGAGACACCAATTAACCTAGCCTGCATGTCTTTGGATGGTGGGAGGAAGCCGGAGCACCCGGAGAGAACAGGCAAACTCCACACAGAAAGGCCGGGGCAACCGGGGTTTGAGGGCGACAGTGCTAACCACATCACCACTGCACTGCCCCAGATTACATTTTAAAATCTGGAATTGGTTTAAGATTAGTACACATAATGAATTTCCAAGGGCAGAAGCCATATTTTTTTAGACCCAGTGCCATTAAAACAGAAATCCTTGTACTAGAATGGATAAATTAAATTATTTAACAATAGTCCCCACCAAAATGCAATTTCTGCCAGAGTGGAGAAAGCTGTTATGCTACAGCTTTTTATTTATAAAACAAATTAGACTACTTTCTTCTTTAGGTCCTACCTGCTGTAGTAGTGGTGGTGGCTGCTAGGACAGCATTTATTAAAGTTTCACAAAGCGTGTTACAGCAACAGACAGTAGAGAATTAGAGTTTTATTCATGTGGCAATACCATTGATTAGTGCTTTAACTGTTGATGTTGAACTTCAAACACAGTTTTGTGCCTTCACACTGTTTCTTCATTCGCAGCATCTCTGTGTTGAAAAAGCTCAGTGCCGTAACTTAGCAACCCCCTTACCACCTGCAAGGATGTGTGGATGGTTGGAGACTCCCTGAGTGTGTGTGTGTGTGTGTGTGTGTGTGTGTGTGTGTGTGTGTGTGAGAGAGAGAGAGAGAGAAAGACACAGGAAGTAAAAGAGAGAAGACATCTGTAGGGGGTTGAGAAAATATTGTCTGACAGCTCACAGAATTCCTGTGACTGAAAAAAGAAACTTTGTGATAGAGGGAAAGTGGGTTTTGGGACGAAAGATTAGAGGCTGAAAATTCACAGATTTCAACAGTCGCTCAAGGATACAGAGAGTTAGAGAGGAGTAGAGCGGACGGTTAGAGACGGAGGGTGACAGAGTACAGCAAAAGAGAGCGAGAGGGATAAATTTTTCATCTGAACATCGCTAGTGGACTTTTTATATTGAGAAATGAGAAACACAATCCAATATTAATATGAGTGCGTATGTGTCTTTCTGCAAGAGTGTGTGTGAGGCAGCTCTTACTTTGACCATCAGTAGCTGTGGCTGTGTGTTTCATTAGTTCATTTCCAGACTGAAATAGAGGGGGACAATAAGTTTGGGGAAAATGGAGGAGGGTGTTGAAATGAATGAGAGTAAAGAGGCAGAGGGGGATAAAAGATGAGTGTAGAGTGTAGATGTGTGGATCAAGCCTGAACCAGCTTGTTTATAATACATCAGTGAGGGACAGAGACAGTGAGAGTGCATTAGACAAAAAGTAAGACACTTAGCAAAAAGCAAAAGGACCAGAGCACTGGCAGGTGAGCTAAAGTAAGAAAAACAAATCAAAACATTGGAGCAAAAGGCATGGAGATGACGGTTGTGATGCTGTTTGCATCGTGTCTTCTGATTGATTTTGCTTTGCCGAAGGCTGAAGATATCCTTGAGAAGTTTTTGCTTTAAGCATAATATTTGTCTAACTAAAGAAAGAAAGTGTAACTAATACAAATGATATCTTGATATCACAAAACATGATGTGCAACTTCTAGATGGTGCTAAAAACCTTGAAAATAATATAACAAGGCACAAATGACCACAATTAAATAAGCCAGAGGGCTACAGAGTTCAAGCAAACACTGATTTTAATTTAATCAGATGGATAGCATAATACAAGCATAGTAAAATGAAATGGCAAGAAAAGGTAAGTGGAATGAAAAGCAGTAACTTTTGTTATTATTACAGTTTCAGTGGTGAACCTGCAGTCAAAAAGAAAACAACATAAAAAAGAAAAAAAATAAGTGTAAAAATATCATGAATCCAGATGATTCCCTGAATGGCTTGATGAATATGACAATAATGTGAAGTCCTATAATACTACAAGGTACGTTGTTTGTTCCCCAAATCCTCTAGAACGTCACAGACTGTGCCTTCCAAAACCGTTACGAACCACTGTTGAAAAATAAATCCATTTTATGATGTTATAACACTATGGTTAATGTTTGGTCAAGTTTAGGCACAAAAATAGCTTGGTTAGGTTTTGTGAAATGATCAGTGTGCAATATACCACACTATGTGTCTGAGTTAGGGGACCTCCTTCCTATGCAGACTTTGTTTGGCTGTAATAATAATCCCGACTTCCTCCTTTGCCCCCGTCATGATTCCTACAAAAAGAAGTGGAGTTCCTTAGTCAAAAGCTGATCAGAGACACGCAAAGACAGCACACACAGTTGGTTGCTAATCAGCTTACAGCTAACACCTGTACAGGCCAGTGGTCAGCCCAGTTGTTAATCCCTCTCCCTACCTACATACATATATACAATACTTAGATATATAATATTAACAATATTCTTTTAAAACCAGTAACATCTTGTCATTTTTACATTGTTTCAACATTTTCCCCCTTTGGTTCGCTCTGTTTTGGTCTGACATCCATTGAGATGTGTCCTAATATTTTTAATTTTAATCCTCTGGATCCACTGAGACATCCCGGCAGCTGAAATAAACCAGACCCTCTATATCTTTTTGTGGTCTCTTTAGTCACATAACTTTGTATTTGTTTTTGATAGTCACTCATTAAGAGAGATTCATCCTTAGTAAACACTGCAAACATTCAAAAACATAATCTCCTTCCTTTAGTCTCCAACAAGCTTCAATCCCACTGTGATTTTCATAATGTTCATTTCGTCTGCTTCATTTGCATGTAGCTCATGTTGCAATCCAAAATATCAATGTTTTATGAGTGCTGATAAATAATAAATGAATATGGCCACCTGCACGAATACAGAAAAAAAGCTTGCACTAAATCTGTTCAATGCACTCAATAGAGATGAGTCATACTGTGATTTTTAAGATGTGATCCCTTTCTGTCAATAGACACAATACAGCTAGTCACTTGGGTATGACACATAAGTTTTGTTAAACTCTTTCAAATCTTTCACGTGGACTGCTCTGTGTGAACGCACACCTATACAACATGTAGATACAAGAACATATACAGACTTTAAAGAGCTGTACTTCACAGACACAGTGTATCCTGCGGGACTCTCCATGAGGTCTGAGGTGCCCAAATCAAAGTCTCAGTGCAAACACACACACAGAATATGAAACATCTGTCTTACCACTGCCTGGTTATGAAGTCTACTTTGTAGAAGCCTCTAACTGACTGCAGATAATTTACTGTTTATGTACATACAGTATATTTACACATGGGTTGTCTAATAACACACAAAATAACTGATTACTTACCAGTTTCTCATGAATTTCTCAGTTTTGTAAGTAAGTGTGTGCAAGGATGTGTGTCTAGGGTAACAGATTCTCCATCTCTACATTGTCGTCAACAGAAAGTTAATATTTCAGCTCAAGAGTAGGAGGGCAAACGGGATTTCCTGCCCTTAGAGGCAGAATTTAAGTCAGAAATTGTTGAATTTAAAGACAGGAGTAATCTTTTTTTTAATTGAAGCCATACATTAGCCAGTTTTCCACATCAAAGAAACGCAATTGTGTTGATTAGCTCTTCATGATTCCTTTAAAATAATGTTTAAAAAACTGCCATTCCAATAGATTACCCTAAAATACACACTTTTAGTGTTTCTTTTGTCACACACTTGTGTCGTGACTTCAGGGACTCTGTAGAATAAGGTTAAATTATTGGATCATCAGTGTACAAGTTAAATTGTGGAAATGACTCCCTAAAGTAGAATTTTGAACTGCTGAATACACTGACAACAGGACACACAAAACAAATAAACTGGCAGAAAAAGACTGACTTTAAAAGAGAGAGTAAACACATTGATCTGCATCCAGATCACTTTAACCTGGCACCCCTCCCTACCTGATCCTTGTAGCAGTAGAGAAAAAAGGTAGAGAAAAGTACAAACAACTGGGTAAAGGCTGACTGGATACTGGATAGGGTCCCATCATATCCTACTGGGGAACAACAGCAGCAGGGTGACAGAAAGCATTTTAAAAGGAAGGACGCTGTGTGTAAGTTGTCTTTTGCTTCTCTGCATATGGAAGATGATTTGTACTTCTTGTACTTTGATGATTTCTGTATGTTTATATGAGAACAGTAGTAGGTAGGACTAGACTGACTAGGTAGGACTAGTGTGTAAGAGCATCCTAAATGCCTTATTTAGTCCATGTTCTTCATTATGTCTGCAGTGGTTTGCTAGATGCTGTTATATTAAAGAGGTCATATTGTGCTTTTTGGTCTTTTCCCTTTCCTTTATTGTGTTATGTCTTTTTGTGCATGTAATAGGTTTGCAAAGTAAAAAAACCCAAAGTCCACCTTAAAGGGAGTTACCATCTCTTATAGAAAACACGGCTCCTGAAGTGCCTGAAAACAGCTGGATTGTAATTCCAGCCTATATAGCCTATATCTAACCTTTCTGCATCACGATGTAACACTCGTCATAATGCTAAAAGATACATTTTGAAACTCTTTCCTCAGTCTAGGTTGCTAAGCTGGTTTGGAAACATGTAGAGCTGAACCAAAGCCATAGTTACCGGCTTATCAGGACCCGTCCCACCCTTCTTCTACTAGTCCTTAACTGGGTACTGCATATGTGCAACTCCCATTAAAGATCAAATAGAAGTAAGATGCTTCACTCAGTAGCCAAAAACGGAGGATTCAACTACACACAGGGTGAAAAGAGGAGCTGCAGAAATGTGCAGTATGACAAAAATATGGTGTTTTTTGAAAATGAAACCATGTAAACCTGTTCTGGTACAACCACTAAATAAAATTATGAACTTGAAAATGAGCATAATGTGACCACTTTAATTAGTTTTTAACACTATACACTAAATGGCTTTTCTCACATTTTCCTAAGGTTTTTTAAGAAATCTTTTCACCACATTTTTCTTTCTCTCTTCTTCCCATCATGTGCTCTCCCCTCCTGCCCTCCTCTCAGTAGGATGATGTGGCGTATGCGCTGTCGCTCCAGGACAATCTGTCTGTCCTTGGCCTTCATCGCCATTTTCCTCCACCTCCTCCTGGTGTTTGTCTCTCTTCCCATTTACCACCAGCCTTGTAACCTCCCACTGCCACCCAGGACACAAATCTTGAGAGACCTGGCAAGCGCAAACTACAACTCTGTGGGGATCAGTGTTCCAGCTGAGCCACAGACTAAAACCACACATAGAGATTCTTCCAATAAAGGTGCCAATGAGGATGCCAAAGGTCATGTGCGAACACTTTCTGACGTGTTCTCATTAGTGAAAGAAGGTAGGAATGCCACTGTGAACATGCCAGACAATGCGGGTCGCCACGGTACCAACCGAGCTGAATCTGTGGAGTCTGGGCTGTCAAAGCTAGAGGCCCTGTTTGAACATCCTCTTTACAATATGCCCAGCCCTTCTATCCCTGAGGAGGACTGGCTTTTGAAAGTGAAATCAAAGGTCAAGGCTAGTGAGAAGAGCTCCCAGATGTGGTCAGTATGATACTGTGAATGTGCAAAAGACTTTGTGTGTGTGTGTGTGTGTGTGTGTGTGAGTGTGTGTGTCAAGGGCAACTGGACTTGATTGAAGATACTAGAAGACATTTCTTCCCTCATCCAAGAGACTTCTTCAGTTCTGACTGACTGGTAGGGAAACTCAGCTTTTTAACCTCTGTGGGGTCGTTTGCCAAGATAAACGATACCGCTGGTTCGTTAGTGCTTCTGGCTGTTGTAACGACAGTCGTTATGGTTGTTAGAGCAACACAAAGCCAAGTCTGAACGACCGTCGTTGCCATCTTCACCTGAAGCCAAAAGTGAACGTTTGTTAATGATAATGCGACAGCCACAGATACCAGATGTTTTTCATTTTTGCATCAGAGAATTTGACTTATTAATAGGGATTTTTTTAACATACATAACACAAAATGGATCTGAAATAAATTACTCACCCTAGCTTTAACCAAACATAATTGTATTAACCCTGACCTTAACCTAATTCTAACCTGAAGCCTAAAACCATATATTCTCTTCTATCGTCTCCACAGTGACACAAGTCCCCATCGGTTAGTGTACATTCAGGTTAAAGTGCACTAGGATATCAAAATTTTTAATACACAGACTGTACACATTAGGGTAAACAGTTGCAAAGCTGTAAACTAAACGTATAGACAAATTATTTTTGAATTCTGGTAATGTTACACTTGTTTCTTTGCATATTCCTCTGAAATACAAATACATGTACAACACGATTTTCACCAGATGGGTCAGACTGCAGGGAGCTGAAATGATCTCCTGTTGTCAAGACTGCTGTGTCACAAAGCTGCAGCTAGAGGTTTTTGCAGATATGTACAGTGCTACTGTATGTTGTCAGTTAATGTATGTCTTCAAAAGTCTAAACAAAACTAAACAAATGGGCTACACAGCCCTTGCAGACTCAACAAGATGTGAGTGACCTCATTAGAAAGCTTTGTATTTGTTGTGGCTTCTTTCCGTTAGTCCGCTCCTGAGCAAGATGCAGTCTCTACAACCGCCTACACTATTTCGTCAATTATTTTCAATTAATTGATTATTGCTCAAAGAAGGTTGTGGGTTGCACCGGCCTTTCTGTGTGGAGTTTGCATGTTCTCCCCGTGTCCGCGTGGGTTCTCTCCAGGTTCTCCAACTTCCTCCCACCATCCATAGACATGCAGGCTAGGTTAATTGGTGTCTCTAAAAGTAGTCCTTAGACTGGCGATCTGTCCAGGGTGTACCCCACCTTTCGCCCAGCTGGTATTTGCTCCAACCCCCCACGACCCTGTACGCAGGATAAGCGGTTGACGATGGATGGATGGATGGATGGATGATTATTGCTCATCCATAAAATGTCAGAAAATGTCCCATCACAATTGTCAAGAACCTAATTTTCAAATGACTTCAAAGAGATTCAGTTTTTAAAAGCAGCTAATTTTAGCATTGAAAAATACAATACTTAATCAATTACGATAACTGTTGCAGAAAAAATTTGTTGATCAGCTAATTTGTTAATTGACTAAGTATTTGTTTTGTGGAATGTAATTTTCTTAGTAAAGCTGCTGGAAAAATCATCAGTTCCTTGTCTAGCAAAGGCATTTTCAGTGCCAGTCTCTGTAACACAAAGTGAATCTGAGAGAATAACGTCATGCTGACATTCTCTTCTTTGTCCCCCTTTATCCCACCACATCTTTTTCACACCTACTTCTCTTTTCAGGGTGAGTGCTAGCCAGGAAGGCTACGACAACGTCGAGTGGAACATCAGCAGTGATAGCCATCCTCCATGGCTGCGCTTCCACCTGAGCATCTCCCGCTGGCAGCTGTACCGTCATCGGGACCCCAACATGGAGCCACTGACCCGGCAGCTCGCCACAGACCGCATTGTCAGTGCAGGTGTGACACAAAACTTTTGAGCTGTGGGTGATATGTCCGTGCGTTGTTTTGTTTTTGTATTTGTTCAACAGTTTTTCTCCACCATAATGATTGGCGCACAACACAGAGCCTGACACTGTTGCAAAACACTGATCAACTCTAACCCTAACCCTAACCCCCACCTGCATGACAGAGAAGGTGTCAGACTAGAAAATGCAAGATGTTTTTCGAGTAGAGGACGTGACTCAGTTCAGAAGGTGACTCGCTGAATCTCTTCAATAAATATGCGTGTGACAGGCTTTTGCAGGACTGCAGTCGGCACAAGAACAACACGGTGTCTTGAAAAGAAGTAGATCTATCAGAACCAAAACTAATTTTCTCACAGACATAAACCTGTGGTAATAAAGGTGGGTGGGCTTCAGGGAGGGGGAGGGCAGACAAAGGGGAGGGTTGTTGTGATTGTGTGGCATCTGAGGTTTGCGGTTAGACTTTCAAATGTAGATACACGTTGAAGTTCTCCTGAAGTGAAAGCTACTGTGAAACTTTGAAGGGCCTTTGTGGCTCAGCAGAGGATGGATAGGAATACATGAGCCACTGGCAATGTAGCAAACATCTCAGTGTCAATCAATCATGCATGTTTCTCCAAGTTTTTCACTGTCAGCGTGGTGCCTCATGCTGTGTTTTGTGTGTGTTCTTGTTTAAGGACTGACCTCTGACAGCCTTGTTGTGAGGACATTTTGTTTTAGTGGACAATCTGCGTGGGCCTTAATAATGAAATTTGGGCTTGGGTTACAAAATTGGCAAATTGACCTCTTAAAGTAAGTAAAGTCATAAATCAGTTAATGAATGAACTGACAGAGACATCATCACAGCTCGTTTAGGCCTCTACTCTAACCCATCCCCAAGAAAGCGGCATAAATATTGGCATGGAGGGATTTTAGAAATCTTATTTGGGATTGTCTGGTTGAATTTTCACTCAACCTTGACAAATTAAAAAGCACAAGCCCTCGCATTTTATCTATGTAAATAAATTTGAGATGCCAAGTTCACTGATACAGTTGCTTTTTGGCAACAGGAGTAGATACAAAACAATGGAATAAACTTCAAAATGTTTAATCACATTTGTGCAACAGCCTACTGTAACAACAACTATAATGAAAAGATCTCAAGGACAATAACCACGTGCACAAAAAAGTGGTACTTGTTAAGGAGTTATTGGTTCCTAAGATATGAAGACATAGAAAGAAACCAAAAAAGGAGAAAAAGAAAAACATGTACAGTTAAACAATATTACATTATATTTAGCTGAGGCTTTTTATCCAAAACGATTTACAATCGCTATATATGTCTGAGGTCGCACGCCTCTGGAACAACCAGGGGTTAAGTGTCTTGCTCAGGGACACAATAGTGGATGTATCACAGTGGGAACTGAACCCGGGTCTCTCACACCAAAGGCATGTGTCTTATTCTCTGCATCATTGCCATCCAACATGATTAAGATATATTGAAATGATGTGATAAAAAAGAGTTAATTGGATTTGATATATAGAAACATTAAGGACACATCCCTCTAACGTATTGTAATGCTTCTGATAATACCACGTTGTTCAGTTAAGGCTCGGTAGCACTCATGGGAATGAATGCATGTAATACAATGTCGCGCCAAACATAGCAAAAGCCATGTGTGTATGTATGTGTCAGAGAGATGACACGGTGGCGTGTCTCCACAAACTGACTGAACTGTGTTATATCTTGGTGATGACGCACATATTTTCTGTGTGTGTGTATGTGTGTGTGTGTGTGTGTGTGTGAAATGTGTGCGTTGTTGCTATGGAAACATTCTGTTGTCTTTTTTTTAGTGCAGAAGTCTGGAGGGACGCAACTTAAGCTCGTGATGTCATTTCCTAACTATGGACAAGCCATGTTTAAACCCATGAAGTGAGTCACAGGTGGCAATTCCAACACATTGCTCATGTTACAGATAGTGCATAAAATCCAGGGAAGATTAAATCCTTTCAGCTGTCTTAAAATTAATCCAATAAACCATGAGGGTTTTTTAAGCCTACTGAGAAATATATTGTTTGAGGAAATGCTAAGGAGGATAATGTCTAATGTTTGAAAATCTCAAGTGTTTGTTAATAGATTTTATGCTGACTAGATTATGACTTTGCCTCTCTGGCAGGCAGGCGAGAGATGAAGAGACCAATTATAACCTCTTCTACTTCTCTGACTTTGAGAGACACAATGCAGAAATTGCAGCTTTTCACCTGGACAGGTACCACCTCCATTTATTTTTTTTAAGAAACTACAACATAACACTGCTTGAGTTTGCACTGTGGGGGACATGATGGATGAAATGGCCACATAATGAATGCATGTTATGTAACCCCAAAATGGATTTTCTTCTCTCCTCCCTTCTTTTCTCTTTCTGTCTTTCCCATGTGTCTTTGTCCTCTTCTCCTCCTGCTCTCTCTGCAGAATTTTGGGTTATAGGAGAGTCCCTCCAGTGGTTGGGAGACTGGTGGATGTGGTCAAGCAGATCAAAGACGTCACTACCGACCACAAGCTGGCCCGAACCTTTTTTACCTCCCCTGGTACTGCTCACATAACCCTCCATTATTCATGTACCCTGCTTAAAATACACTTGTGTGTCAACTGATTATGAATGTCATTGAATATTTTAATTCTCTCTGGCCACAACCACTCACAACCTCTTTTATCCCAATTTGTCTTTGGTCTTCTTTCCTCTCTCTGTGCTCCTCTGGCTCCCCCTAGTGGGTAATGTGTGTTTCTATGGCCAGTGCTCCTACTACTGTTCAACAGAGCACGCTGTGTGTGGCCGCCCCAGAAACCTGGAGGCCTCCTTGGCTGTCATGTTGCCGGATCTCTCCCTGGCGGCTCGCAGGACCTGGAGATCCCCGTGGAGACGCTCCTACAGCCGCAGCAAGCTGGCAATGTAAGTATAGAGGACTTTTGTCATAGAGGAACCATGGTGCTGTTTGACATGAAGTAATTCAACACATCACCTCAGCACACCCCCAAAACCTAAAAAACAAAATGATTGTATATGAGGCCATAATAATAAAAGATGGCTTCTAATTTTTCCAACCTCATTCATCATTAATTGATCTCATATCACATACATTTTTCCGATACAAGCAGTGTCGCTGTACAGAAACAAAACTTAAGAAATTGGCAGCTTTTACTACCATCTGCACTGCATGATTGGTGTGGATTGTGGATTGCTTTATAGCACAATACAAGAGGGGACTGAAGTTTAGCATAAACAAAACTTACTCGGTTAGAGTAAGTGGAAGGCCTTTGTCTCTTGTTTTAAGTTAAACGAAACAGAAAACAAAGGTCTTGTTTGTGCAGGAAAGCAATGGAAATACCAGAAATGCTGTCCTAATTTTGATAAAACATCAGCAATGAAAAATAGTGAGAGATAGAGCCTGCCAGTCATATCAACCCCAGGAGCTTTTGTTTAATGTAATATATTGGGTGAATGATTTCTGTCTGTTTCAGGTGGGAGTCAGACGCAAACTACTGTTCAACAGTGAAAAAGAGCCCGCCGTACGACAAAGGCACAAGACTAGTGGACTTCATAGATATGGTCATACTGGACTTCTTGATGAGTAGGTTTATAGTGAAGGCCTATACATTGTATTTCAAGAGGTCAGAATCAATTTTCTGACCTCTTGAAATACTCTATATAGGTCATGAAGGAGTTTATACAAGGTCCAAGGTAGATTTATTTATAGATTTATCTTTATTTATTTTTAGTTCCCATAATGCTACTCACAAAAGCAAATGTTTATATACAAAACACACTACATGGGTCGATAAATAACAAGTCATAGAAATAAAACCATTTTACATGGTTGAGTGCTGAGGATGGATTTAGGAGTCTTGCAGCCTGAGTCTGGCATAGGTTTGACAAAACTTTACCATGTTTTAGTGGTAACAATTTTTTCACAGCAGACATTTTGACATGCAGGAACACCAGATGTGCAATAGATTATTAACTTAATTATTAACATTAATTATGGCTGCAATAAATTTAGGTTTAGAAATTCCAGGCATAGCTGCAGGCCCTGTGCTTTTGGTAAGGTCCTGTCAAAATGTCTGCTCCAAGAAAGGTCTACAAGGTTGAACAGTTATAATTCAGACCTTATTGCATTCAATCTAATGTGTTGTGTTAGATGTGTTCATATAAAAACCATAAACTCACCTAAAGGTTAAAACCATGAAAAATTTCACAGTAACAAAACTAAATCTCACCTTGTAGGTATACACAGGCAGCAGAGGCCACATTTTAATATCGGAATGCTTTGATTTCTTGTTTTCCGTTTCTGTCCTTTACTGTCGTCCTGACAAGCTATATTGGATGAAACAAAGCTGCAAGGTAAAAGGTTATAAACAGTTAAAAGGGCGCATATTGACCTTCACCAGCGGACCGACCAGCTCCACAACACAACGAAAGTTACTGTGCGTTACCGTGGCAACGAGCCGTCGACAACTTGTTCACAGCCAGGTAAGAAAGTCACACAAGTTAGTTTCTTTATGTTGTGAGCTAGTTAGTTTGTTTTAAAGTACTTATTTAGCGTTAGAAACGTCATTATCATCGTTTTAATTCTCTTGGTATGTGAACTTGATCGGTAGGCTTTTGAGAACAGGTGTTAAACTTTGGTTTTTAACGTTGGGCTGAGTGCGGAGTTGACTTACTAACGTTATAACACGGGGTTAGCGTAACTAGCTAACGTTACCTAGCAGAAAGTGCTCGCTTGGATTTGGTTTTGCTAGTTAACTGTGTACATTATTGTAATGGAAGATAACACGAACCCATATAAAGAAATCAAACATCATATAAAGTAGTGTGTTATGTAGGGTGATTCATATAAGAAGGTATTTCAGTCAAAAGAAGCTAAGATAAGATTTACGTTATCTGCACAGAACTAACGTTAAGTTAAATTATCGTCAAGCTGCAGGCTGCACCCTGCATTTTATTGCCTGCTGAATCTCAGTTGAAAATGTAGCTTTTCAAATTTTAATTAGTTCTCTGTAAATAGGACAGGTTATACAACAAGATGGTGACATTTTTCAGAATTTGTAGTAAGCCTTATGGAAGGATCAGAATATAACGTTATAATGCTTATCTCTAGAAAATAAATAATGATAAAGACAGCTCTTTTAACCCAATATTCTGCTTATCTCTGTCTAATATTATGTTTGCTGCTTAGAAAGAAGAAACATGATCCTTATAGACACCTTGCTAAATAAAATCTCTTCTGGTATGTGGCTAGTTAACAATGCACGAGAGGTACAGAGTGCTATGGTGGTGATTCATACTACAGTTACTTTTTGTCTTTTTCTTTTAGACATCCCAGAGTGAAGTCCTAATGTGATAGGCAAGACAAAGTTTGCGGTACCTAAATCTGCTGATGGTTTTCATAGAGAGATCAGCAGCATGTTCGCTGCCCCTTCAAAGGAAAGATCACGTAATGGAGCTTCTCAGACCTGTGGTAAAGACACTACTAAGCCTGGATCCAAGGTTAAGAAAAAGGCCCACTCTTTGGAAGTGAATTTACCACCTCTATGCCCGGAGCCACCTTCTCTCTCAGCAGCCTTTGTGGCCAGGTCTCTGTTGAGTTGTACCACCATCCTCAGAAATGTCCCCTCTGACAGACCTTTATCAGTGGTGGAACTCCCTCGTCTTATAGCCCAAGTAGGACCTGGGAGAGCCATAGCTGACACAAAATGGACTGAAGGGCCTCGACTAATGGCCTCAGCATTAGGGGCCGACATCCCTGTCAGAACTGCTGATGAATTGACAGCACAGAGGTACATGCAATACTTACAGAGATTTGATGTTGTTTTTAATGCACCCATTCATTCTGATACAGTTTTTATACACGTAACTGATATAATACAAAAGTGTCATGCAATAGTTTATGTGAAAAGTTGTGCTAATTTCTGCAGACAATACTGCAATCACTACTTCAGAAAAAACGAGTATGATCACATTTGTAAAGATGATGATAGTATTTAATAGGTCTATGCGTGTCTTCATAAACATTTGACATAAACAAAATATTTGTTTTATCCCAGTATATTGTTGGATCTCTGTAACATCTTTTTAGATTAGGTTTTTTTTTACCTTAACATTTAGCTCTTAACCTGTACTCTCCAAACTATTTGATTCTTGAATTGTTCTGTTGTTCATAATATTTTTTTTATTGTTTCAGTATTACAGAGAAAGAATCAACTTGTAAGGACAGAAAGATAGCGACCAAACCAAATAAAGTTCCTCTCACTGGCACAGAGGTAGTTCATATCTTTGCCAGGAAAAGAGACCTGGGAGAATTTGAGCTTTATTACCTAAAAGAAGTGGATCGAGACGCTAACAGGTCGACTGAAATGAGACTATCTACCCTTTAATTTCAGACTCCCACAGATATTCTCATGTAGTAATTTAATTCTGTTGGAATGCTGGCAATTAAACTATGAATGCAGTGATATGTCTTCTTTGTTTGTAGACCCTATGACCTGCAAGTGGTCCATCCCAGTGCAGCTGGCTCTGAACACTACATCTTCTCCCCTAATACTGTACTACATGTGACAGAACAGGGTTATGGTGGACTTGTCAGTCTGGCAGAGTGGTACAGAGAGTCTATGTTGTGGACAGCTTTGCAGGAAATCCCTATTTTCAGGGACTTCAGACTGCGGAAAGCTTTCACCTTGTAAGTGCAAAGCTGTGCTTTTTGTCTCTGCTTTTGTTTTGCTCTATCTTCATGCTTTGTCTGATTGGTGTTTTTTTGTTTATCAGGTGGCATCGAAATGTGCGCAAGATCTGTTTTCAGCACAAGTGTGCAGATCTGCAGGATATGCTGATTGTAGCTGTACCTCAGTTCAGAAATGCTCTTTTTCTGTTCACCAGGTGAGTCCCATCGCCATGGAAATCTTTCAGTATTAGTTAAATTGTTAATTTTGGTGTAATATGTAATGAGCTATTAGAATTTTGTATCTGACCAACTTTTAGATGGGACATTAATTTTTCAGATTACCTGGTAATGATACTTCTTTTACAGAATAATTGAAGAACTAAAAGGGACACACCACCTGCCACAGGAGGAGTCTAACACCTATACATTGCAGGAATTTAAGAATCTACTAATAACCATGAACCAAGAGTGTCTGCAGATATTGGAGAAGTTATCACAGTATCACTCTGTCATCCTAAATGCGGTACCACAATTTGGTTTTCTGACTTAAAACAAACTCAAACCTGTGTTATGAATAGATTTAATAATAGAGTTATGACTAGAGATGTAGACACTGGTTGATTGGTTCAACATGAAGAAATGAAGCATGAAGAAAAAGTTACAGTTTTATCTTATACCTGTCGATTTTTAGAAAGCATAATTTTTAACAGCATATGTTATTAAAATCACTTTTCATCATTATCATTTTTATTGCAGTGATGTTCTTTTATCCCCAGGTGGAAGAGACCAGCTACAAGGCACACCAGGAGCTGCAGCTGCACATGGAATATGCTCAAAAGCCAAATAAATGCTACGAACCCATTCACCTCCGTTTGGCTCACCAGAAGGAGCTAAAGAAACAGTTGTCCCGGTCTAAAGGCATCTTGGAGAAACTGGGCAACTTTGCTGCTCTCCTCAATCAAATGATTGTGCAGAGTCTCATCACGATCATCCAACAAGATGCCATATCTTTTCTCAACAATGTTTTGAAGGTAAAAAAAAAAAAGAGAGCATTCGTTAACACCACTTATTTAGCACACACAAACCTTCCTGCTAGAACAATTGTTGATTAAAAACATAATAGCCTTGTTGCTTTGTCTTTAACACATTAGTTTAGCGTACAGCGCTGTTTCAACCCTTGTGTGCTTACCAAGTGAAATATGAATATAAAACTTGTATTACTCTGAACACCACTGCTACAATAATTAAAATAATGGGGTAAGCATCAGATATAGCAAACTGACAAATAACTTAATTAACATTGAATTAAATTAATGCTGCTGATGTATTTTTGTTTGTTAGAGGAAGAAATCTCAGCAGTGCTGTCTCTTCCACACTGAGCTGTGTTTCAGTGCCAATAGTCGGCTGACTGTGGAGCCACCAGTACATCTGTTCTCAGAAGCAGTGAGTGAAGCACTCCTGACTGTTGGCAACTCTATAATTCAGGTGATTTCCACATTTCCAAAGTTGCAAACACAGCTACACCTACATTACAGTAAATTTTTCAGATGTGGGCACTGGGGAATGTGATTCATATTTGTGACATTTGGTAATAGTAAAAAGAAATTAACACATAATTAATTTCCCTTGTTCATAGTTTGAATATAAACAGAAAAGTGTTTGCACTAGTAAAGTGACTGGATTACTATTTATGATAAATGATATTAAATTTTCTCTACAGCTTCAGCAAGAACATACTTTTCACTAAGACCAATTCAGCAATTATGTAGGATTAAAACCTGCAAGATATTAAATATGTTTATCACATCTGTTAAATCAAGCAGTATTTTTGTCATTTTGATCATGAATTTATCACCAGCTTCGTAACACCTTTCTTCTGTGGTAGATGTGTGACACTTGTGGATTCTTCCTAGAGAACAGCAACAGTGTCGTCAGATCTGGTTTTGCTCAGGATTTAGCCTCTGACTTCAGTTGTATCGAACATCTTACTATTAAAGGTACAGCCTTTAGCATTGAAATTGTTGCTGGTCTTCAGATTTCATAGTTTTGATTTCAGTTGCTTTGAGCTTCTACTAATACTTATTATTATTATTATTATATATTATTTATATGAAAATGTGCCTTAGCCTGACCCAAAGTTGTTATTCCTGTTGCTGCATGGATCAATGTGGTCTAAAAACAGAAATGGTTCCAAAATCATATTAGTTATATGTTTTTTAATGTATTTTATAAACAGTTGAAAGACAGATTGTTTTTAGTGTCTATGTGTTTTAATTCCCAGCTGAGAATAAGAACAATGATGGAATGACTGGACGCAGAAAGTTTTGCTGCTGGCAAGTGCTCAGAGACCTGCCATCTCGCTGGCTGGTGCTACCTAAACAGACAGTACAGGGCAACACGGTGCATGGCTGCCACTATCCACTCCGCAAGAGACAGCTGGAGTGGCAGATCAGCATCAATGACATTACAAAAAAGGTTGAGGAAGAGGAGGCCAAGATCATGCAGGCAAGACTTTCAAATCAAATTCTAGCCCATATTAATGCATAATCAGTAGGGGTGTTAAAGAATTTGCTTTCACTGTTCTCTGGACAGGAAGCTGAATTAGAAATTCAGCAGCTCTGTGAAAGCTACTCATGGTTGGTGGACATCCAGTTCTTCATCAGCCAATGGAGTCAAGCCATATTAGAATCCATGAAGGGTCAGCCTGCTTTACTGTATCAGGAGCACATAAAGAAGGTACACAACTGGACTGAAAGAATCTACACAGTTCCCTCATCAATCTCTACCTCCAACCAGCTGTTCATCATCCAGTGCACTCGCATAAAGGAACATCTAGGTATGTCTGCTCTAAAGTAATTACATCTCCCCCACAGTGTTACTTTAAGTCTCTATTCAATAACTTTTTAAATCAACATTGTTCCATACCAGGAACGAGTAATGAAACAATGTTTCCTAAAAGAAACTAATAGTTTACCTACCTTTGTAAAATAATAAAATGTATGGCCATGGGTTTATGGGTTGAGAAATGACTTCCTTGTCTTTATGTGAAATGCTCTAATCCTCTTTGCCTTTGTTTTTCAAGGGCAACAGCTGAGGTCCATTGAGGAGGAAGTGCTAGAGCAGCTTGTTGAGCAGATTAAGCTGCAATCAGAAAGCCTCATGTCAGACTTGGGGAGGGCTACTGCTGAACTCAAGACAGAACCCCAAGACTTACGAGACCTTTCAAAATATTCTCTTATGGTATAGACTTAATTTCTTTTATAAACAGTTGGAAGACTTGTTTTGAGTGTCCATGTGTTTTATTTCCCAGGTGAAAACTTTAGATACTGGCAAAAAAAGTGTTAAAGAAGAAAAGCATATAATGTAAAGAGAAGTAGATTACCAGTAATGAAAAAGAGATAAAACAGCCCAAAGGGTAAGAAAAATATCTCACTAAAAGGTTTTACCTTTACAAGGTTGGTAAATGGAAGATTCAGATCCTCTGGGACTATTTTTGTTACACATTCACTTTTATTTAATTATTCATCCCATGAGCATATTCTTCTGAATTGGGATTCCATTATCCAAGAATGATGAGGTGATGCATTAATGTCAGATATATTTGATGATTTCTGATCCCCAAACCAGCCATGCAACAGTACATATAGTTATTGTGACCAACACCTTGTTTTTGCAAAAAGCAATTTTCAGTAATAAGAAAAAGGGACGTTTACTCACCAAGTAATGCAACTACATAGCGTTTTCGTCTTCAAATTCAAGTTCAAAACTACAGTCAACAAAATTTAAATGATAGTTTTTGCCCCTCCATTAAATGTAGTTTGTTAGCCATGATAGACTTGTAAAGTTAAATCTGTCTTTTCTTTTCAGGTGAGGGACTCTGTGAAAATATTGGCTGACACACAGAAACGTATGGAGTACATTCACTCCCTCCAGGACACTATTTGCATGAACTATAGGAAGATGACTCAACAGGAAGAGACTTTGGAAGATAAGGTCTGCAGGCATACAAGTGAAAATGATGCCATTAATGGCCACATTGTAGTTGTACAACTCAGTTTTGTGCATTATTTCAGAACACTACAGCTGTTTGATCACATCTCAGTTTTAGCTTTTTTTTTACACTGCAGTGTGTTTGCGTCTGTTTGCGTTCTATATTTAGATGCTGGCCACGTGGGATTGCTTTATTACCCTCTTCAAGCGAGCAGAAAGCATTGTGTGCCAACATCTTCCTTCAATGGCTAATGCATTGGACACAATGTACCCATTCTTGGTCTGTGACTTTAAAAATATCATTTCCAAAACTACATCTGGACCCTTCCTTGACCCAAGCCAGAATGCAGAAGAGATGGTCTCCAAACTGAACCACATGTGTTCACATGTGCACATTCTCAATGCAAAGCTGGAACAACTTAGTAGAAACAGTCAAAACCTACAAGGTAAGATGGTATACATTAAGGTTATCGATTATTTATAGGCTTGAGAAAGTCACTTTTTAACAAAAGAAAAAAAAACTCTTACAGCAACCATGAAAAAATAAAATCTTGTTATGTTATACATAAATCCTAATCTTTTCAGACTGTTATGTTTTATTTCTTCCCATTAGAGCATCCAATGGATTTGACCATTTTGACCACAGATGTTCAGAAGGTCAAAGCCCGTAAAGAGTTGTGGGATCTGATAAATGTGTACACAAAATGGATGGAAGAATGGAAACAGTTGCTTTTCCATGAGGTAACATGTCAAGTGAACCTCTCTCTGCCTATTGACAAGATGATAAAATATTTTTGCCAAGGAGGTAATTATTTATATCCAGCCATGGTGATGACAAATGTATAACTAATTTGTTTAAAACGCACATGAACTTGAATTTGCTCCCTCTTCATTTTTTAATTCTTTGGAGAAATAAAGCAGTGCAGAGATGTTAAGCACAGTTTAAAAAAACATTCTGAATTACACAATAATGAATATTTTATATTTAAGCTATCACCATTTTCCATATGAGTTAAATTAACCCATTTTTGAAATATTTTTCAGGCTGTGGTGTCACAAGCTCAGGGGAAAATTGCCAAGTGGAAGGAGCAAGCTCTATCTCTAACAAGTATCATACCTACCCATGATGCAGTACTGCAGGAGACTTTGGGAAACCTGGAAAGCTTAAGCCATCAGCTTGTAGTCATGTCAAAGCTGCAGAACCACACACTCAAACCCAAACACTGGAAAGCTATTTTCGAAGGTCAGACACTGTGCCCATGTTGTAACAAATGCATGCAACCACTGCATATCTACAATAATCTAAATACATTCCACCTGGCAGGCATGGGCCTACTGTATGTCCCAGAGAAGAAGGTGACTGTTGCTGAACTGATGTCTCTTGAAGTTGACCAGAAACATATTACCAAGGTGAGAGCAGGATAAATACATATTGGTCATGTTATGGCAGTGCCACTAACATGAGGAATCATCAAACTATCCTTGTATGCCATTAACATATGATACTTGATTACTTTTTTTGATGGTAGCTTTATTTTGTCAGATATGCAGGGATGCACAAGCAGAGTGGAACATGGAGCAGACCTTCCAAAAGCTTCGACAGGGATGGGAAGCCAGACTCTTCCAGCTGGATAAATTTACTCTCCCTTTTTGGCAGCATTGTGAGACACAGCTTGGTTTAGAGACAGAGAAGCCCAGAGAGGGCATTGTTTCAAATCTCCAAACTGCCGGTCAAAACTCCTCTAATGATGCAAGATTCACTATTATTGGTGAGACTGAATAACAAACTAGCAAATTAATAATACAGATGTGGTCATTTTTGTTGTCATTGTAAACATGCTTGTTGAATTATTACTTTGGCAGTATCTTGCTAATAAGTTGCTGGGATTTGCCTGGGATATGTGTTTTCTCACTCAGGTCTGGAAATACACTTTGCTGAGATAGAGAACGATTTGATGACCCTGTCCGCCATGATGAGATCCCCACACAGTGTTGAGTTCAGGCTGCAGATGGAAGATTGGTTCCAATTGCTGCAAGATCTTGGTAGGATGGATATTCAGATGAAAAAGAAGATTTTGAGAATGTACTACCAAGTGCAGAAACACTATGAATATTGTATTATCTTTTGCTTTCCCTTTCAATATTAACAGGGAAGCTGCTTTATATATTTGAAAGATACCAGCAAATATGGGCCTTCTTGACCAAGATATTCCATGAAACATCCATTAGTGTTCAGAGAGTGGACCTGGTATGTCCCTGTGTCATATGTGTCATTTGTGCAATGCTATGATTTCAGAGCTTTGCTGTAAGTTTACATATGAGATAAATTTCAATTACTTTTCTATTTTTTCATAGCTGGAGCGATTCCAACCAGTTGATGAGACATTTAAAGAACTTATGCACTCTATATCAAATGCTCCTCATGTGTGGAACTTTGTTCATTCCAAGAAGACTAATGACAGATTCCATGGTAATAGCCTTTGCCAGATTCTCATTGATGGTCTGTCTACAATGGAGGCTATTTCCAACCAGATGGTGGATCTCCTGGACATCCTGTGTGAACAGTTTCCAAGACTCTGGTTCTTGAGTGACAGGGAAGTGATACAATTACTCTCCTTTCACCCAACACCTTTCACACTGCAGTGTTTCGTAAGCAAATGCTTTAAAGGTGTGCGCTGTCTTGAAGTGGATTGTGAAATTCCATCTAATACAAGAGATGCAAAGAGCTGTGGGGCTACATCTGAAGGCCACGAACAGATGAAGGTGCTGGGTTTTTTTGGCAGCCTCCAGGAGCACATTACCTTTCTGTCTCCTTTGGAACCAAATCGCAATGCCTTGGTTTGGCTTTGTGTCTTTGAGAAACAATTAAAATTGACCATGGTACATCTCACGAAACAAAGTGCTGTAGTGCGAAACCAGCTTGAACCACCCAGTCAAGGTTTGGTAGGTGATAAAAAATTTGGAGACGACCTGCTCCACATTGCTGATAGGAGGAAAATTGAACTACCTGTGCTGGATCTGCTGTCTGAATATCCTCTTCAGTGTCTGCTGGTGGCTGAGGAGGCTGTTTGGTACAGTGTTATTCAAAGAGCCTTCCAAGAATCGAGCCCAGTGAAGTTGAGCAACATAAAAGCATACAACTCTGCAAAACTGAAAAAGCTTGGCTGTTCCATAAGGGATGGAGTCATGGGAGCAAAAAGTGAATCTCTGGTATCTAAGTACATGACTATGTGTTTGCGTGCTTTAGTGCAGCTTACAATGAATCATGCACAGCAGCTATCTCAACTCATGGAGGTACAAGGTGTATCTCTAGAGTCGTCTTTTGAGTGGCTAAGTTTAATGAAGTATCATATAAACTCAGAAGATTGCAGTCTGACTGGAAATGGTGATCCAACATGTTATGTGGATGTTTTGGGCCATCGACTCCAATATGATTATGAGTATTTTGGTCCAGAAGATTGGGTGATGGTTCATACTCCATCCACAGATCGGGCGATACTGGGGATCCTTCTTGCTCTGACAGGCTACAGATGTGGGTATGTGAGTGGACCTTGCATGTCTGGAAAGAAAAAGACTGTAGTCCAGTTAGGAAAAGCGCTGGGGCGACAGGTTGTCAATGTACAGTGTTGTCCAAGCATGAAGCCCAGTGTTGTTCAGCGGATGCTGTTGGGCGCCCTCTGGACTGGAGCATGGCTTCTGCTGGACTCCGTGGACTTGCTAACACAAGGGGTCTTGTCATTACTGGGACAGCATCTAGTGGACATTCACCAATCCTTTTCTGATTTAACAAGAAATAAGAATCAAAGAGTGAATGAGGAAGCAAAGACTGCTGATGGGGTCACAGGTTGCAAAAACATTGGTGATTCAGAATGCCATATGGTGCTTGCTGGGAAATGCATTTCTGCCAGCTTGAACTATGGATGTGTTCTCATCTCATCAAAGGGATATACAGCTGAGGTTCCAGAGAGTCTGCAATGTGCAACCAGACCCATTGCGTTAACCCATCCAGATTACAGGATCATTGCAGAAGTAATGCTGACTTCCAATGGTTTCTCGGAGGCCAGGTCTTTAAGTCGACATCTGGTGTGCCTCATCAGCCTGGCCAAGGATTCCCTCTGTCTGCCTGATTTCATCACTGACGACCAGAGCTGCTATCTCGTTGTCTTGCAAAAGATCATTTCCGCCTCTGCAATACACTTTCAACAAAGTTTAAGGCAACAAGAAATTTCGGATGAGGCTAAAGGATCGGCTGCTGAACAAACTGATCTTGCATCTTCACAAAATGTGACAGCCAAAGGTGTTGAGAAGAATAGAAAAGAAACTGAAAATCCTTCCAGGTTGCGCTGTTCTCATTTGTCAATTATACAGGGATTAATGGAGGAGACAGCCATTGTCAAAGCAATTCTCACAGTCTTGATACCTGTTCTTTATGAGCACAAAAAAGCCTCACAGTTTTACACCATTTTCAAGGGCACATTCCCTATGGCCTGCCATTTTTCTCTTTTCCAACAATACATTGACGAAGAAGAAAATAAACAACTTAAAGATGCAGTCACAGAAGAGTTACAAAGGAAATATTTTCATTGTGAAAGTGAAATCATTTGCAGTGCTCTTACACTTTACCAGACCATGAAGTTCTCTAAGGCAGTTATGCTTATAGGCCCCTCAGGTAGTGGAAAGACAGCCTGTTACTGTGGTCTAGCTGGAGCACTCAATCGCCTGGCTGCCAAGGCAGTGGAATATGTGTTTGAAAATGATGATCTGATTGAAGGAGATAACCCACAGCTAGAGCCACATATCTCTGCATCAACCTGGAACTTTGTTGACACTGTGGTTTTATTTCCTAACGCCATGTCTCATGAAGAGGTATTTGGCTGCTTCTGTGAGAATAGAGGATGGCAAGATGGAGCTGTTGCAAAGGTGCTGAGAGATTCAGAACGATGTGAACCAACAAGTTCCACAATCTGCAACAATAAGAAAAAAAGTGATCAGACACCGATGGTGAAATGGCTGGTAATGGATGGTAATCCTGCGGGGCAGCCTGGCTGGTTAGATCACTTAACCACGCTGTGCAGTCCTGAGGACCCCTTTCTGTGCCTGTCATCAGGTGAAACACTACCATCCCAATCACATCTTAAGCTACTAATGGAGATAACTGACCTACGTGACGCAAGTCCCTCTGCAGTGACCCGTTGCAGCCTTGTTTATTTCACAGGTACTGATCTGTGGAAGGCTGTGTGGAAGAGTGAAATGGAGCTTTTCTCTTTTGAACACAAATTGGATCAAGGAACCGTGAAAATGTGGAATCATCTGGCTGAAGATCTCTTCTCTAGCACTCTTAGTTTGCTTAGGAAAAAGGCTTTAACCTCTGCAATCCATAATGAAGGAGAATCATCTCAAAGCCTCCCATATGGACTGCAAGAAATCATGTCATTCATTCGGATCCTACGAGCCCTCCTACAGCATTTTAGAAAGAAAATGGAAAAAACTGAGGCTATACCACAAATAGACAGAGAAGGTATAACCATTACTTATTCATTTAACCCCATAAACATACAGACTAGTTAAGGTAGACACTTTACTTTTATTAATACTGCATCACTTTTTTTCCCACCAGATATACCTCTACACAGAACGGACACAGCAGGCCGAGATTCTCACACTAAACAAGACCTCCTGGCCAGAAACCTTTTTCTGGTGGCCTATATTTGGGGTTTTAGTGGACATCTGCATCCTCGGTAAGATAATCTTTATAGAACTTGTTGTATAGCCATGTATATTTACGCAAATAATTTTTTTTGCTATAAACACATGTAATCACATTTTTTTTCTTACAAAAGACCCCCAAAATGAATGTCAATCACTAATTTTCTTCATATGTTTAATTTTTTTACTTCAGCCACTGGCCACAATTTGACTTACTAGCCCGTCAAGTATTGTTTGCTTGCCGGTACAAAATTGTGGTTCCTGATGAAGAGGGTGTCTTTGAACATTTTTTTAACATTGATAGCAACATATGCCCCAAGAGCACACTGATGACAAATTCCATCACTCCCAAGGTTTGTCCTGAACATACTGAACATTCTGTCTAGTGTAGTGAAAGCACATACATGTAGTGATCACTGCATTTAAACATTTTAACTGACAAGTGTCTTCAATCTATTTACATAGTATGGGAAATATACCTATCTTCTGCACCTCATGTTGGAGGCAAACCAGCCAGTGTTGCTTGTAGGAGAGCCCGGTTCTGGAAAAACCACTCTGTGCAAAAGTTTGCTGTGTTTTGACAAGCCACATATTAGCCTACCAGCCAGTCCCCTCCTGAGCTCCAGAGACCTGCGCACTATCCTGAAAAAGATCAGCTGCCGGAAGAACTCTAAAGGTACTCTGGGTTCCATGTCAAAACAGCAAGGACTGCTTCTTTTTGTGGATGATTTGCATGAA
The DNA here is from genome assembly GCF_021292245.1 of Micropterus dolomieu. NCBI lineage: Eukaryota > Metazoa > Chordata > Actinopteri > Centrarchiformes > Centrarchidae > Micropterus > Micropterus dolomieu. The sequence continues at coordinate 1,967,814 of NC_060153.1, read as the reverse complement.
TCCCCCTGTGGTAAGTGGGAACATTTACCTTAGGAGAACTGATTTGATTAAATTTCAATAAGATTTTGCCCTGTGTGAAGCTTTATAAGGTAAATTTTTCTATTGTTTTTCCTGATAGATGTCTTTGGGAAGACGTCAACAGCTCTAGAGACGCTACGACAGAGTATTTCAAAGAGAGAGGTTCTAACATTTGACGACTATCATTTCAAGTTATTGAGTTCTGGAAGCATCAGCTACATGGCTACCTGTTGTGTCTTTGGAGTGGGCAGTCACAACAGTAGTGTGGTATCCTGCAGGCTGTCACGTCTGTTCTCCATCTTTGTGCTCCCTAGCCTATGTATGGATATTATATTGTCCATCCATTCTCCTCGGCTAGAAGTCTGGCTCAAAGATATGACACTTAAGCAGGGTGGTAAGGAAATGGCACGTTGTATCATCACTGCAACTCAAAACCTGTATCATGCAGTATGTGATCAATTCCAGCCAACTGTGCAAAGGCCCCATTTCATATTTTCCCACCATGACCTTCAGAAGGTGTTTCGGGGGATGTGCCTGTGGCAGTCTGACATCCCAAACACAGGGACAATGCAGAAAAAGGACTATTCACTACCAGACTTTCCTCCAGTCCTACCCGGGCCTGCGGCATCAGATCTTAACATAGCATATCTCTGGATGCATGAGTGCATGCGTACATTTGGTGATAGATTATGCTCAGAGAATGAAAGCAAAACTCTTGTGTCACTCATAGCCAAGACAGCAACAACACACTACGGAATTAGATTGATTGACGACACCCAGCCTGTCAGTTTAGGTGACCAATCCACTGTCACAAGCCTTGCTATTCACACACTACCCGTGGGCACAGCAGGCACATGTAAACCAATAGGTCAGAGTGTAAATACACTAAATCTGCCTCAAGAGCCAAAACCTGCTGGCCCGTCAGACCTGAAACAATTGACTGAACCTTCCCTTCAGTATGAAAACAATTGCTCAGAAGAGGCAAGCCTGACAACTCACCCTCTGCAACCCCATATTATTCAGCATATGGAGGCCACAATGGCTAAGCTTTTATATGGCCCTGAGCTGTCTGAGGCCCTGAAATCAATGAATCAGCAAAACAATTTTAAATGTAGCTGCTCATATCAGGACCGAGACCTTGATGTACTACTTCAAGAGCTGTGTGCACTCATTGACAGAAAAGAGGAAGACAAAGGACAGAAAGTTGATAATGACTACAACATTACAACCAGATACATTGTACACAGACAGAGGGTGAGTCAGCTGTTACATATCCTGAGGGCTTTGCTCATACCTGGAGGTCACGGAGTGCTGATTGGCTCAGACGCAGGCACAGGCCGCAAAACCACTGTGCGTTTAGCTGCCTATGTAACGGGTCACCAGTTAATGGAGGTGCATCCTGGTAATGAGAATAAGTTGCATGAAATCCTAAAAGAGGCTGGGAATCGAACTCGAGTGAATGGAGTTAATGTCATCATACTGGTCCATGAAGGAATTAGCCAGTCTGTCAAAGAAGAACTATTGGTGGCGATGGCCCACACAACCTACCCAGGGCTCTGCACAGATGAGGAGTTAAGAAACCTTGTTTCCAGAGCGACTGCTGTGAAAAACTCAAGAAGATACCTTATGAACAGTTGGGTGTTTGACAAGTAAGAGGACAATACCTAATTATTCTTATAGTCCTCATTACAGTCATTACAACCTAACTGTATCAGATTGTGTTATTAAAAGATTAGGCCTAGAAATACATTTAGTATTCTTACTTATAGCCAAAAGTGAATGTAATGTTAATGTATTTGTGATGTGGACATTCATTACTATATTCATTAATACTGTAATTGTTTTGATGATGTAATATAATTTACAAGAATGGGTTTATGGGAAATTACATCAAATATTTGAGTACACTGCAAACCGTATTTGTTCTGTTTCTTTTAACTAAGGTACTTGAGCCAAATCCACAGAAATGTACATGTGTTCCTGCTGCTCCCCTTCGCTGTGATAGACAGCAGTGAAATACCTGCCAACAATAAAACCCATGGATGGAATGTAAAGTATTTTCTTTCCTTCACTACTCTTATCATAGAACCTTTGACACACACACACACACAAACACAAGCTGTAGTTTTCAGACCAGGCACAGCAATTTAAACACATTCCTATATGTTTGATACTTACAGGACCAACCCTTGATTAGGGTGCAGGACCCTTTGTATCCCAACTGTAACATTACAGTTGTGTCATTGTGGTCCACATTTCAATTGTAGCCCATGTCGTTGAGTTTACACAGTACTAACTTGAATATTCACCATGTGATATTTGGGGTAAAGGGCTCTGTATACTAAATACATAAATAACTTTTTATCCTTTGTGTTCTAGGCACTACTGACCAAGGCCCTGAGCGTCAGTTGCTGTGTGGAGGTGTATCAGCCTTGGTCCAACAAGTCTTTAGTGGAAGCTGCTGCTCAGTGCCTCAAAGGTAGTCCCGACAAAAGTTAGTCACACCACTAAAGGTAGTCTATACTCACTTCAGTTTTACCTCTCCAGGCTGTACTAAGACTTATCCCTTTTCCTTTTCTTTTTAATTAGTATTAGTGGAGAGAGAAGGCTCACAGGCCAGCCTGTCTGTGGCTATGGCAGGCATCCATCAATCTGCATGTCAATATGCTTCTGTCTTCCTACGAGCTCAGCCTTTCAGCCCTCAGACTTATATGGAGTTTATTGCCCACTTTGGTTACCTCTGCAACCATCTGCAGAAGCAACGGCAGAGCCAAGCTAATAGGTAATTTTAAACCAGTAGTTGGGCAAACCTGTGTCTCCAGTATTTAATGTGCTGCTGTGCATATACCAATACATTTGTGATAATACTACTAATGAGCTAACTTTATCTGATAAAGTGAACCTATACTGAACTTACAAGAAACAAAAAAATATCAGGTACACTGGAATGTATCATGCAATCCAACACAGCTGCACCACAAACTACATCCTGAACGCTATCTGACATAGTTTTAACAAAAATACAACATACACATAACATTCATAAAGGTAGCATTTGTTGCAGACCTGTTTAATTGGATTGCAGTAGACTGTACAGGTCTAAATTATATTTTCTTGACACGCTATTATTTATTTTTAAAACAAAACAGAAATACATGTTCTACTTTACAGTAACTGCTATATTTTCTTTTAGAGTTGCCACTGTTTTGTCTCATTTGGATTTCATGAACAACACAGTTGCGCAGTACAAACAGCACTTAATAAGACTGCAAGAGAAGGTTGCTGAGACACAGCAGGTAATGTAGAGCAATGCAGCATGTTTCATCAATATTTTGTATAAGTTTGCAGCAGTATTGGCTTGGCCACAATTTCTTAAATACAAAAGGTTAATTTTCATCACAGTGTAAACTGTTTTATTTATTTTTGCATCTATTTTTTAATGAATATATTACATTAAAGTAACCTTACATTTGTACCTCAGTTAATATTGCAATTTTAATGTTCAGTAATATTTACCTTATAACACAGCATATTTACAAATGTAGGTATCTGCATAAATGTTACCTTCCTCTCCATCCTGCAGCGTGTTAAAGAGCTCCTCAGAGCTGTAGATTATCAGACAAACCTGCTTAAGGAAGCCAAGGCGACATGTGTAGTGGAGGAGAACAAGCTGTATCATCTGGAAGAGCAGATAAATCACGCTCAGAAACAGGTAAACAGATTTGCTTTTTTATTAATGTCTGCATGGAAAATCAAATAAATAATATAACATATACTGAGATATAGGGCTGTGAAATCCCTAGAAGAAGACATTAGAAGCGTCACAGAAAGCACGTCTATATAAACAAGTGTCACATGAACTTGATGTTTTAAATTCTTTTTTTCAGGTGAGACCTGTGTTCCTGTCTGGCGTCAAGATTCTTAATTGTCTGAATCCATCAGACCTGGAGGAGGTGCGCCACTACAGAGATCCACCTGATGGGGTGGTGAAAATCATGGATGCCATTTGTTTGCTGTTTAATCGCTCACAAGGGTGGGAGAGTGCTAAACAGCTTCTTGGACAATCCAACTTTTTCCAGGTGTGTGGACAAAATATTTATGTTGGTACATACCTCTTTTATAATAAAAAGAATAATACAGTGGTGTCATACATAAGTTTATATGTTAAGCAGTGGTTTAGTAATAGTCCAATTGTTTGGCATGTTGTGGCATAAGAGGCTGTTTTGGGATTGTTTTCTTGCTAATCTCTCGTAGGAGTTGGAATTTTTTGACCGCTACAGTCTGAGAGATGAACAGCTGCAGCAGCTCGGACAAATAGTTCACAGTCCACATTTTGTGCCAGAGTCTGTGCGAGAGGTGAGCAAAGCCTGTGAGTCCCTGTGTCGATGGGTCCAGGCTGTATATGAGAACTGCTGTATGCAACAACAACTGTTGGTGAAGCAGCAATTGGAGTTGCTGGCCAAAGAGGCACATGGTCAGCTTCACCAGGCCAAGCAGCGCAAGAAGGATGCATACCATCATCTAGAGAATGTCAAGCTTCAGCTGCAGTTGGTACAACAAGAACTGGAGGAGCAACTGCAGGGACTTCACACCGCTGAGACCTTAGAAAAAGAAACTACTTTAGCTGCTGGGCAGTTGGAGACACAAATCAGAGACTGGAGGGCTGCTGCTCAGGTAGCGCAGAATTTGCACGTGTACTGTAGATGTCAAATAAACTCACCACTTAATTTAGTACTTTAGTGTTTTTAATATTGTTTTTCAAATGAATGATTTTTTTCCCTTCAGGAGGCAGAGTTAAATATCCAAAGCCTACCAGGAGATGCCCTTATCCTGGCAGCAGTTATCTCTTATTTAGGCCCCTTTGCACCTGATATGCGCACAGAACTTCTTAGCAAGTGGAGGGAGCTATGTCAGACAGGAAGCATCAACATAAACCCAGAGGACCCCAGAACCTCCCTGTTTATACACTCTGAGGCTGCACCTTCTTACCCCCTTTTTGGCTTTCCCATCCCTCTGTCTGAGAGGCTGCCTCTGGATCAGGCGTTAGGTATGCTCCAGGATGCCTCACCTGCCAGAATGGTTGTAAAGCTGCTGCTGTGGGGCTGCAGGCGTGCCTGGGTAAAACACTGGCCGCTACTGGCAGACACCCAGCAACATCTAGATATAAGCTCTCAAAGCTGGCTGATCACAGGTGGGTACTTAGATGTACAATATATCTATGCGGTTTGTTTTCAATTTGTTGGACTCTGTGTCATCTACTCAATCAATCAACTACCCTGATGTTCTAGGTTTGTTTTGATAATTACATCATGTCCTGTAGATATTTAGGCCAACCACTATTTAATTAATCCTTTAATGAGTTAACCTTTTGAAAATAATAACTAATGTCTAATGCAATTTCCCAGAAATACAGTCATCAGTTTGTCCAAAAGTAAGCCAATTTTCTTAACTGCGAGCCTAAAAATAGTATTACAATCAACACAATTTTGTCAGAGAAAATACATGTAGCAAATAAATATCACACAGTTCTTACCCTTTTTTGTTTGTTTAGAAAATCAATAGAAAGTATGTGAATTATACATTGTACTGAAAGAATTAAAAAAGTACAACAAGTGTCTGCTCTGCAGGAGAGAATGCCAAGCTTGAGAAGGAGACAGAGTGTGGAATGGTGGTTTGTGCTGATGATCCAGAGCTGCTGGACAAGCTGGACCAGGCTGCGGAGAAAGGTGAATTAGGGGATGTTACACAAATAAAAATATTATACTTGATTTTACATTATGTTGTCGTTAACTTGGTATTTTGTGTAATTTCTAAGAGTACAGTGTCCTTTTTCAGCCTTAAGTTATTCTAACCTTTTGTTTTGCAGGTTCAAGAGTCCTGGTAACTCACATGGAACGTGCGATTCCCAGTCCACAGTTTCTGGCCAGATTGGTACGCCCTGCTGGATGTTGTCTTCCAGGGTTAAAACAGCATGTTCAGCCCACCCACCCTGAATTCTGTCTCTTCCTTAGCACCCATCTGCCTGTCCAACTGCTTAGTAGTGGTAAGAAGGATTTGTAGAGTCAATACAGATGCACAGAGTCTCTGTTGAAGTCACTTTCTTGGCATTTTTCATGCAACAGAAATGAAGGATTTTCAAACACATTCACAATCCTTTTATTTGTCTTGGTCATGTAACTGATACAGATATGTACTACGACCTTTTCATAGATCATAACACACTGAATAAAGAGCATACTGCTCTAAACAGTTTGTATTACTCTGCACACAAAGAGTTTGGGTGATCTAAAACAGGATGAGCTAACTGGTCTATTAAATACAGAAGTTAATGAAATGGACACTCATCTAAACGCTGCGATTCACTAGGTATTCTTGCTTTTGTTCTATAGAGATCCATCCGTCCATCTTAGCTCAGGTACGTGTGGTTGACCTCTCTCTGAGCTCAGAAGAGATCCAGGAGCTGATGCTGACACAGCTGCTGCGGTCTGAATGTAAAGAGCTGCTGATTCAACACTTGCGTTTCCAGAATGACAAGCAGTTGCTGCAGGAGAAACTGATCGCAGAAGAGGTGACGATACCACTATTTACCATCATATCATGCAGATACTGTTTCTGTTGGTTATTTAGTCTCATATAATTCAGTGAAGTGGAATCAATGGGGGACATTTGGGGCTTATTTTCTCTTGAACAAAACAAAAGTATAAAGGGGCTTGTCTGCCACTTGCACACAGCCTGACGGTCAGAGTTTGCTTGTGTCATAATTGTTGGCCAAACTTTTTGCTTAATTCATTGTAGCAGAGCCATGGTCAGCAGGCATTTTGGGAATGTAAATCATTTTTAAGTAATGTATATTATCTGCTGTTGTTTGTAGCTGCATCATCAGTTGACTCTCCGAAATCTTGTCTTAGGATGATCTAATGGACTACATCCTGCAGCATAACACCTCACTGCTGGGGGATCTTCACCCCCGCATGGCTGTTTGTCAAGAAGCAATGAAGAACCTGCAGGCTGAGATCCAGCATCTGAGTGAAGAGCTGGACTACCATGAGTCCCTGCTGGCTACGCCCCGACAATTAATGAGGCTGGCTGTTGCCCTGTACCAGGCTCTGCAGGAGGTGTCCAGTCTTTCCCCTGCCTACTACTTTTCCCTACGGGGCTTCATCTCAGTTATGCAAGAGGCCTTCATTGTGAATGATAGGCCTTTTGTGTCATATTCTGGGAAAGTACCTGGGGGCATAATACCAGAGGTCACACACCGGATGGTAGCCCAGCTGCTGGGCCAGTACAGGCCTTGTCTCCTCAAGAACCATGTCGCTGTTCTGAAGCTGCTGGTGTCTGTGGTTCTGCTCCAACACAACCAGCTCTGCTCTGAGGCTGAGAGTGTGGCATTCCTCAGGGGCCTTCAAGACATAGAACATCCTGTCATTAAAGAACAAACCTGTTCCCCTACCCCTGCTGCCTCACAGTCCACCAGGGCTCTGCCCAGCTGGATAACCCCCCATATCTACCCAGAGCTCCTCTGCTTGGAGAAGATCCCAGTCTTCAGAGGGTTGATTGCCTCTCTCTCCACTTACCCCATGCAGTGGCAAGAGTACCTGCACTTCACTTCCTCCACTGTAGCAGGTGCTGTTCCCTGTCGCTCACATTCACATCTATCCCTGCTACAGCGGGCTCTCCTCTGGAAGACCCTGCTCCCAAACTGCCTGGAGGGACTAGCTGAGGCTATGGCGGCTTACTTCCTTTGCGTGCCTGGACAGATAACAGGGGCTGAGGCCCCTCACACTGGGAACCCAGAGGCTCTCTCACGATATCTTGCCAAACATGAGGGACCCATCATCCTCACTTTGCCCAGTCCAAGAGGAGATAAGTGGACAAGCATTCAGCCTTTTCACTTAATAAACAGATTGGCCAAATGTATAGCAGAAACAAAGGAGGTAAAACAGACTGCTTCACTATGTTTTAAATCAGTGTCTGTAACCAGTTTACGTCAATGCACAACCAGCTCCTCTTTCTTTATTAATATGTTTCAGGTTCAGGTGAAAATCGTTTCTTTTGGAACTGTGTGTGACAGAGAGGTGATTCTCTCAATGCTCAACAAAGCTGCTAAAGATGGTCACTGGTTGGTTTTTAACAACTGTCACCTGTTGGAACGATGGGATGATAAAGTAGTGGCTCACCTCAGTCAGCTGATGTCCTCTTTCAGAGGTAGGTGTTCCATCATCAAGCAATTTAAATTGCATTTGTATGATTCATTTTCATTAACAAAAAAGTTACAACCCAATCTTTCTATTTATGTATCTGCTTTCTTGCCTACGTACCTATCGCACAGATGAGCGATGCCTGATTCACCCGTGCTTCCGATTGTGGTTTATTACTCAAGAATATGCATCATGCTCCATACCAGGTAGATATATTGCCATTACTGCTCTATCCAAGTCTTCCTTTCTAGGTCAGTCGGCAAAACCATAGTCCAAGGGATAAACCAGGCTTTGTGGGTAATCATGCATAAATCAATTTCACATACAAAATATACTCAGTACACTGGTATGCATTTAGAGCACAAAGTATATCCATATTAATTAAAGTAATATTTACAAAACAGTTAAAATCTTTTAAGTTTTCTCTCTCAATCACAACATTTTTGTTGATCTATACTGAACAAAATTATAAACGCAACACTTGTTTTTGCCCCTATTCATCATGAGCTGGACTCAAAGATCTAAGACTTTCTTTATGTACAGAAAAGGCCTATTTCTCTCAAATATTGTTCACATATCTGTAAAATCTGTATTAGTGAGCACTTCCCCTTTGCTGAGATAATCCATCCAGGTATAGCATTCCAAGACGCTGATCAGACAGCATGGGTATTGCACAGGTGTGCCTTAGGCTGGCCACAATAAAAGGCCACTTGAAAATGTGCAATTCCATTACACAGCACAATGCCACAGATGTCACAAGATTTGAGGGGGCGTGCAGTTGGCATGCAGACTGCAGGAATGTCCACCAGAGCTGTTGCCCGTGAACTGAATGTTCATTTCTCTACCGTAAGCCATCTCCAAAGGCATTTCAGCGAATTTGGAAGTATATCCAACCGGCTTCAGAACCGCAGACCATATGTAGCCCAGGACCTCCACATCCAGCATCTTCACCTCCAAGATCGTCTGAGGCCAGCAACAATCGGTTTGCATAACCCAAGAATTTCTGCACAAACTTGTCAGGAATGTCTCAGGGAAGCTCATCTGCATGCTCGTCATCCTCATCGGGGTCTCTTCGCATTGCCATTGAAGTGTGGACCAGCATCAGCCGCAAAACAACCTGATCAACTATGCAAAGGAGATGTGTTGCACTGCATGAGTCAAACGGTGGTCACACCAGATACTGACTGGTTTCCGGACCCCCCCGGATCTCCCCAATACAGTGAAACTGCACATTTTTGAGTGGCCTTTTATTGTGGCCGTGGCAGTACCCATGCTGTCTTGATATGCCACACCTGTGAGGTGGATGGATTATCAGTCAGTGAACTCTTTTAAGTCCCTTCTTAAAACATACTTTTATAGGAAAGCCTTTCCCGATCTTATTTGACTTTATTTTATTTTATTCTATTTTACTTATTTTATATTTATCTCAAACGTGTATTTTGGTCTTTTCAATGTTTTCTTGCTTGTATTGTTGTCTTTGCACTTGTTGAAGCACTTTGTAACTTGTTTTTGAAAAGTGCTCTACAAATAAAGATTATTATTATTATTATTATCTCGGCAAAGGAGAAGTGCTCACTAACACAGATTTTGACAGATTTGTGAACAATATTTGAGAGAAATAGGCCTTTTGATGTACATATAGAAAGTCTTTGAGATCTTTGAGTTCAGCTCATGATGAATGGGGGCAAAAGTGTTGCATTTATAATGTTGTTCAGTATAATTTAATGCCTCAAGTAAAACAGTTTCCTCTGTTTCTTATGGATTTGCTCAGGTTGTAATCATCATTATGATTTTAATGATTATTATTTTTATTATTAAACAGCGGCAGTACGGATGTGTGCACTGCCTCTGGTCTGTGACTCTCCCTGGGATCTGAAGGAGGAGCTAAGCTGTTCCTTGCGACAAGTGGCGTCCATCATAAGGTGTCAGTCACTGTCGGGGGTCACAGCAGACCTCCTCCGCTGTGCCATCTTCCACTCTGTGTTACTGCAGAGACAGACCTATAAATACTTAGGCCAAGGGAGAATATACAATTGGTGAGAATATGGGCCCACACCTTGTATCCTATATGGCAGAGGTGTGATTGCAAATGTTTTGCCTATATATATACATTTAAAGTAAAAACAAATATGACCTGAATGCATATTTCAGTATTTTAAACCAGTGAATATTATTCAAATGGTGAATATGTCATGATGTACTAAGAGTTTATGCTTGTGCCTGTGGATTGTCTTTGTTTCATAGGAGCCAGGCAGACCTCCAGGTTTTGATGGATGCACACATTTGCATTGCTAGTCTCTGCCATGATAAGACAAAGGCTTTGCAGTATATTGCAGGTGAGGCAGCAGTAACAGATACAATTGTCCCTCTAGTTCAGTTACTGTATGCTTTAACGTTGTTGTACTTTCATTCACAGTCAGTCTAGTGCATGGCGCCCATGTGATAGACTCTGCAGATTTGGAAGTGGTGGAGTGCGTTGCCAAGACCTGCCTCAGCAGAGTGTCACCTCTCTTGGGCAGGGGACCACACATCCTCTCAAAAATGATCAGCAATCCTGATCACTTTGGTAACCAAACAACTTGAATGTATTTGTTTTGTGAAGTGTGACTGTTTCTTCCGGGAGTGGGGGGGTGCTGTTTGTCCTGCCCCCACTGCTGAAAAAAATCCTAGAGGAAACACTGATTTTGCATAGTATACATTTTACAAGCTGATTGATGTGGCAGTCAGCCAAGGGAAAGGGGTCATTAAAATATTTATTCTTAACTATTAACTTAACTTAAGCATCTAGCTGATACCTTACATGATTGCAGCATTTAAATTAGGCTACATTTCTAAATCAACATCACAACAACAAGTAGAAAGGAGTACATGTATTAGGGCCAAAGTGGGTGTTTCTCAACTATTCTGTGTAAATACAATGTATTGATTGTGGCTATGTTTCATGTCCTCAGATTTGTCAGGACTACTGCAGATTTTAGAGCACGATCTTCAGATTTCAGTGAACATCAGTGACCTCTTTGTACTGGGCTTCAGTACAGATGTGGCAGCTGAGATAATCAAGATCAATAGCCACAATTTGAATATACTACTGCAGGCCTCCCAGACTCCTCTAAGAACAGTGGGGAGTTTCTACACTCAGCTAAAACTGCCCACCACACTGCCATCCTACAGCCATACTAGAGACAGACTGCAGGCTCTGAAGAGTTACCTCATACTCAAGAATGACAGCACAGTTACAAATGCAGGAGCTGCTTCTCACAGTCCCCTACGTGGCTTCCTCCAGGCTGAGTGGGATGATCTGATTGATTCGGTGTCCTTGCTCCTCTCACAGCTTCAACAGCCCATTCAATACAGCACGCCGAACTTCGCTTCCCTCCTCAAGCTCACTGACTTGTCTCACTTAGAGAGGAGGGCAGAGTTGCTCAGTGCTTATCTCTGGCACCACACCACTTCAGATCCACCTGGTGCCTACCGACTATCTGCTTTCAAAAATCCCAGAGGGTTTCTGGCAGCCGTCATGAGAGAGGCTGCTCAATTAAATCGCAAATTTATCAGTGATATAGCCCTGCATTTTCAGGTAAAGCATACAAATAATGAAATCACACTAAAATGGCCTTTCAGTTATGGAACCCAGTAGATGGAAATATTTCCTAATATTGCTCCAACTATTTGCAGGCGCTGCAGGTTGATTACTTAAACTGTTATCTTCCCTCCAGGTTCTGAATGATAGTACATACCACGCCTCACTTCCCCTGGACGCTGTGTATTTGTGTGGCCTGGAGCTGAGAGGGGCATCATGGGATGCACAGCAAGGAGCCCTAGAGAACACAGACTCGCTGCAGCCATGCTCACTGCCCTTTGTTTGTGTCAAGGCTCAAGTCAAGAGCACAAATATTGACCGAGATATCTTCCCTTGTAAAAGGTCACATTTAAAGGATGCCAGCAATGTCCAGGTCGCACATGCTTCTCCATCGATTGCCTCACAGTTACCACTCTATCACTGCCCCCTCTATCTCAATGGAGAGCGGGAGAGTGGAAACTGGGGACTGGCAGATGTTAACATTATCACTATGCTTCCACTTCATGCCAAGCTAAATCCTGTTTTATGCAGTTTGAGAAGGGTGAGGCTAGTGAGTATGCTCTGACCTGCTGTGATTCATCAGACCGGCGCTCAGATGCTTTTGCTGAATAAACAACTGTAGATTGATAAAAGAGTCCTTACTCATACTACATGAAAAATCTTGTGTATGTATTTGTCATTAGGACAACTGTTCACATAAATGTATGTGCCTTTCTGTTGCTGTATAATGCCTCTTTACACATTACGTTATTTAATGTTTTGAATATTTGATTTTCATTAAAGTCTTTACACAATGTCATAATGGCAATTTATAGCATTTTGTGTTATCCACCTGGCATCACTGTTGGGTGTGGTCTTGTTCACCTGTTACCACACTGAACAGTGATGTCATTTTGTACTGACCCAGCTGACTCACCTCTAGTAGTACACCTCTGCTTCAGCTGGTTTTCAGTTGTTTTGAAAGCTGTTAAAATGATGAATGTCTATTCGCATTTGATTTCGCACCAACAAGTAAAAACACACATAAAATACCCTCAAATATACATGCAGTTATCCTCTGTTCTCATTTTTTCTGTATTGTATCACGTTGTAATTTTGAAATATTTTTGTAAATAGCTGTCTAGATTTATGTAGCAAAAACATTACACATATTTATAATCAATTTACACTCACACAAATGTGTAAACATTACAAAGCCATTTATGTCAGGACGCGTGTATTTAGTTTTAGCACTTTAGCACACAAAGTCTGCATAACTTGTAAACAGTAAAATAAATAGCACTTTTTATTGCTTAAATATGATTCACGTGTTTGTTAGAGAAAAAACTGTTTTCAACTGAATGTTTGAGAAATACTTAAGAATGCACCATATCACAGGATATTTACAGCATAAAACTTTAGGAAGGAGGTGTGAACTTTGTTGACAATGGTAACCAAATTCCTTTTTCACCCTTCTTTAGGTAACATGGACAGGCACCATTATGAAACTTTTGAGAAGTTTGGCAACAATACTTTCCTACTACACCTTGACAATGGGAGAGCGTGAGTATTTTACTAACTGTTAGTGTGTGTCTATGTTAATGTACGCTTCTGTAGTGGTGGCTGGGGTTGTATGCAATGTGGCTTGACCGACTCTGACTCTGTTCTCATTGTAGATTCGGGCGTCACTCCAAAGATGAGCCTTCTATCCTAACTCCTCTAAAACAGTGTTGCAGGTAAGAATGAGGATGTGATTAAATGTGATGAAATGTTTTTAGAATTGTACTTGTCCCTCGATTGTGTTGTCAGGAAAATAAATCACATACAATTTCACTTTAATATCACAAACTACTAATGTAGCCAAAGATAGAGTTCCTTAGTTTCAAGAAGTGCAAGGAAACACACATAGTTCCAAAGTGCAAAACTCTGCTGTAACCATCTGTCGCTGTGTCCCACTTTTTTCTTCCTATTTTCTTCTGTTATTTCTTCATCCCTAATCACCCCATCTTCCTTTTTCTCCATCACCTCTCCCTGTCATTTCACTCTTTCTCTAGAATCCGTCGATCTACCTGGCTACGCCTCCGTCTGCTTTCTCTGCCTCAGTATCGTCTCAGCGATGTAATGAGGGCCTCGCTCTCCCATGATCCTCTTCATAGTGTGGCTGCACTGCTGTCAGATCCCCACCTCGCTGCTCTCGATCGGCGCTTGAAAACTGTGCTTAAGACTGTTAGTCATTGCCAAAAGAGACGGAGTGAAGATGGAGGTGATGATGAGGTCATTTATGACGACATTATCAACTTGAAAGATATGGTCACACCTGCTGGGTAGGATGGCCTGAACCTCTGATAACTGGTGACAAACAGTTTGATATTAGTTTTTGTAATTTCTTGTTTGCATTCTGTGACAATAATAATTTCCCCCTATGTTAAAATACTGCTTTGACCGTCTTGACCTGTGTTGCTCCATTTCAAAGTCGGCTTACAGATAATGTTAGATGTACTTGTTTCAGTAAAATCCCACAATTTGAGCCCTCGTGCTATTCTTAAGAATTCTATAACTTGGTGTTGTCTTTACTTGTTTCCTTGTTTTTTCAGTGAATATTTACCAATTGTTTTTTTTCCATATTTGAAATATGAATATTTAAAAAACTTTTTATTGACATTGACTGTTTGAAATGTAATGTTCACAATGATAGGCAATAATTTATCACACTAAAACACAAACTGACTGACAAAAACAAACTGAAAAATTTAGCTTGAAGACAACTAAAGAAATTCAACTTATTAAGGAATAATAAATAAATAGTCCTCAGATTCTGACAGTTTTAGCAAAATTGTTATTATTTGGATTTCTACTACATAACACACAAGCTTCTAGTGGACTTCTAGTGTGGTTCAACTGCAGTACAAAACACCAGAAGCACCTTCTAAATTTAGAATTGCACCTTCAGATTTTTTTATGTGAATTGTTTAAAGACCTGTCTTCAACTTGCCCTCCGTGACTGACAACTAGAGTCAACTTTTTTAGAGTCCTTTTTTAAGGCAGTAGTTTATGTCACATTGAAGTCCTCCTGTAGGTGTGAGTGTACGTCACAGCTAGTTGGGCAGCTGGCTGTCCTCCTTTCCTTTCAGTGGTTCAATCAATAATTTACCTGGCCCGGTCATATTGATTGCACGTACTCCCTTTTCTATCGCCCTCGCTCACTTGCTCACTCGTTCTTTCCACAAAAACTGCTGATGACGAGGAGGTAAAGGAGCTCATTAACAAATGACAGAAAAAGGGAGAGAGGGAGGAGAGAGAGCGCTATCATTCTATCAGACAGGTGTTATCGGTCTTTGGAACAACAGCAGGAACAGTGGGACTGCAGTGAAGGTGACTTTCACTGCCTTAAGACGTTGATACACAAAGGACAAGAAACGCCTGAGGAAACTTCTTCAGAAGTTTGCATGGGAATACAGACTCTTCACAAGAGTTTGTTCTGTGTCTGACATTCATTTTTAAGGCCTTTTCTTTATTTCACATTATATTGTCTTTGAAATTGGTCACTATGTCGGGAGCCACCAGTGACCAGCTGCACAGATCAACTTTAACTGTCTATTTGGTGAGTTTGTGTTGTCTTCTTCTTCTCTACTTTTGATTGAGACACATTAACTATAATGTAGTATTTCAAATGGCATTAAGAAATATGATGTGTATTTAAACATTGCCTGGCCAGAGTCACTTGGGTATCTATCAGATTTACATTTACATTTACGCACAAGCGACTTACATTTGAGATGAAGCAACATACAAGCATCAACAAAGCATCAAATACAGCACGAGATCTCTAACTGACAAAACATACTAGTAAAAGCAACAATAAATACTAGTAAGAGCAATAAATACTAGTAAAAGCTAATAGCACATATCGCATCAATGGGGTAAATACCTTTAAAATTTTATTGTGTTATAGTTATAGCTGTAGTAACAACTGTTTCTTTTGATGTGTTGCTTTGCATGTATTTCTCTTTGTGTGTGTGTTACTGTAGAATCTGATGGAGCACTTCAATCCTGGACTCCAGAAGCTTGTTGCCCTAGGAAACAGCTATGTCAAAGCTTTCCAAGGTGAGTGAGTCTGTGAGTGACTGGTGGGTAGATA
This sequence comes from Micropterus dolomieu, assembly GCF_021292245.1. Taxonomy (NCBI): domain Eukaryota; kingdom Metazoa; phylum Chordata; class Actinopteri; order Centrarchiformes; family Centrarchidae; genus Micropterus; species Micropterus dolomieu. The sequence continues at coordinate 1,951,901 of NC_060153.1, read as the reverse complement.
TGTGGGTGATTGAATGAGTGTGTTCTGTGTATGAGACAGACAGACACAGACATTTAATAATTATATTAATAGTTATTTTGATTATCTTAATTTACACTTTTAATTTTAAATTGCCAATTTACACACAGAAGTATATAGAAGTACATATAATATAACTGCTATTTTTTTCTTTTGATTTTGCTTATGTGTTACAAGAAGATGGATGTTATTCTTTTTGATTTTCAATAAATAACGGTAAAGCCATGTAGGATGGTCCAAATGTTTGGCATGACACAGAAATACAAACTAAATGCACTTAAAGAAGCACTGTAAAAGACATGGCCTTAATTTTAGTTGAAAACATTCAAAAATTTAACTAACATTATCAACAGAATCTGAAGAAGATGTTCTTCTGATGTCAAAGTCGAGGTTAACAACTAGCTAGTCCTGGCCCACCCTGTCTTGTAATACCACTTTGTACCTCAAGAGGTGATAGTCTGATAGTATAGCTTAGACCTCCTGTAGTTTAAGCTGGGACATTTGTGCCAGAGTCATGTAAGCTACATTACACAAGCTGTCTTAGCCCCTTAGTTCAATAAATAAACAAAACAAACTCTGAAAAATGTTCTTATACCTATTTTCTGACCAAACAGCAAAATACAACAGTTGCATACACCTTCTCAATTTAAATTTCTCTAACTAATTTCCTTGTTAACTCATCGTAATCTTTCAAAAAAGACAGAAACCAAATAAAACTCACAAAAACTGTCTTAGTTAGTATTTCCACTGTTCCATCAATCACCAAAGCCCTTTTGGTTGAAATAAACCCTTAATTCACAGAGTTAGATGTGAAAATATTCTGGCTCTACACTCTCTGACGCCCGACATCCCTCTCGCTCTTCTCCCGCTTGACACCTCTCCTGTCCCCACCTGAACCCGCAGTGTCTTCTTTGTCCCTGAGTCAGAGTCCTGTCCGGAGCTGCTGTAAATCACCTCTGTATTGAATTCCCTGTCATCAGACAGGTCTCCGTTGGTCTCGGAGGCTGTGTTCAGTCTGGGTCTGGCTGTGATCACTGGGAGGCTGCTGAGCCCAGTTCCATTTGTGTGTCCAGTTGTGGGCCCTCATTTATAAAATAGTGCGTTTGGTCCAAAAAGACAAAATGGCATGCACCAAAAAATAAAATAATCTGCTTACTCACACCTGCAGGTAACTTTCCCTTTATACATCAAATCTGCGTGAAAATGTGCGCAAGTAGATCAGCCTCATATCCAGTCCTCCACACACCCACATTCAACCCTGAATGGTCAATGCAAAGCACTTTGTTAATGCTGATGCATAGAAATGAGCCTACTAATGGTGAATCATGGCAACAACAACCAAGAAGAAGACAGACAAAGAAGAATCTTCTGACACAGACATGTTTATGGGATGAAGGTTAGAGAGCACATATAGTTTGATGGCCGCAGCAGCGGGATCACAAACAAAAGAAAATGTAGCGCGTTTAACAGAATTATATTATTCCCAAAAAGTGCTTTAGGCAGAAAGGTAAACATTATATACAGCATATTGTTGATCATATCAAACACACGCCTGTCGACTAATTCTTGCTGGTAACTGCTGTTTGCCAGAAATCCCAGAGTGGTTTATAGCCTACTGTATTTGTACCAGGTTGGTGCAGTTCCATCGGGTAGGTTTGTCTGATGCTGGACCCAGGTCGCACATAGATGAGAGAACACGGCTTTTGGGACTCTATATCGCCGTATTACTCAGTAATCATAATAGGCCAGAAAATCTTTGTGGTTCCTGAACAGGATTTCCCTTCTAATCCTTCTATTTAGGTTGTTTTCTGCAGTACCAGTGCATCCATCATGCAGCATTATGCAAAAGCAGTATTTGTGTTTATAGCAATCATACTGATTACTTCACAACTTGCCAAAATGATCGCATCAGTCAGTGGTATCCAACCACCTGGGATATCATTTGAAGATTTAAGTTTGACTGGTGGACATACTTTTTATGTCCATTTTGTTATTCTTGGCCTGGGAAGGTAGTGACTGTTGTCACCGGCTTTATTTCCAAGATGTGCCGGGTGAGTCGAGGTGAGAATGCAGAGTGAGTGTTCACTGCAGCAATTTTACACACAAAAACTATATGAAAACTAAAACTGTATGCACAGTTAGAAGATATTATTAAAAGCTGCTGAAGCTGTGTTCAGCAGTTCTTTAATGCCATTTGATATAACCTTGGATTTCTGCAACCGTTGAACATTTTATTACAGTTACAGTTAAGCCAAGATTTGATTTGACTTATATATATCTTATATATATCTTTTCAAATTGAATGGTGCTTATGGAATATTTATGGCTCACTACAAGCACAAGTAGCCTACAAATAACACTGCTGGTTTTAATGTTTACGATGACATTGATATATAGTTAACTTTAACATTAAGTTAACTTAAATGTGTAAGAGGCATCCTTATATAATCATTGTTAATTCACCAACTTACCATTTGCATCGCCAATTTCCGCAGTCTACAAAATATTTGTACGCAAATGTCAGTTTCCCTAAATCTACACACATGCCTGGTAAGAGAGGAAAGAAAAAAAAGTGCTGACTGCTGTTACCTTTGAAGCGCTCGTTAAGTCCGAGTGTATCTGTTCCTTGATTATTTAATATATTCCTTTAGTCTGTAAGGGTCCACCCATCAAAAGAATGAAAAAACAGCTTTTCATAAAAATTTATACACGTTGTGAATCCTGTCATGTGAAGTCCATTGCTCTCTGTCTGCTAACTTCTCTCATCCTGCACCGTGATGTTACTTCAAAAGCTAGATCAAATGAATGATGTGTATTTGATATTATTTGATAATTTTTGTAAAGTATTATTCTGTTTGAAATAAATAAACTGTTTCATAGTAGTTTCAGTTTTGTGCAAAAGGAATCAAAGGCCTGTCTCATATATAGGCAGGGTCAATTCAGTGATTTGGGCTATTATCCAAAGTTTTACAGTAGTTAGCTGCACTGCTAACTGAGCTAACTAGATATTGGCAGTTAGCAACACTTGTGACCTGGTATGTGAGATGCTGCCACCTAATTTTATGGAGTATGAATTTGGAAGGTTAATTCTTACACATTTTACCTGTAAGTGTAAAATATGAAATAGACAATCAAATGTGAATTAAAGGACATAATACTGTAGTTCCTGTACCTGGATTTTGTTGTCTTAGTTATGGCAAAACATTTGTAGCACTCAAAGTTGTTACCTTGGTTGGCACCAGCACAGTTTATTTAGTGTTTGTAATTGAGCAAAATTGTTTTCCTGAAGCTGTTAGTCACTGGGCTTGTATGGCACGTTGTCTTCATACAGTCATACAGTAAAGTGAGACATTGAGTAGTGAGCCAAAATTAAGTTCATACTTAAAATATGTATATTTCAGTACTGACAGCAATATGGAGCAGAATTTAAACCTGTTTTTGTCAAAACATGAGGTATCAAAATTTAGAACAGAAGCTTTTGTGTACATCCATTCTAGTTGCCTGACTTCACTAATCCTTCCAGCCTACGTTTCATTATCGTGTGTTACATTGGTAATTTGGTGAGCATCATGTATCATTAATGCGCCTCTCTGCCTGATAAAACTAAAGAACAGGCCGTCAGCCACAGGGCAACAAGGCAGCATGGTAAAACTATACCCTCTGACATGGGGCTATTCCTAGACCAAAAACACATATCACATGTCAGCAGTGTGAGGGTTGTGTTCATAATGAATGAAGGCAGAATTGTTTGACCCAATTAGGAGTAGTTTAACCGGCTGTGATGTTCCTCCAAAGCCTGTATGTTTATAATGTTTAGTATTTAAAAATGCTGTTGTGCAATTTTGTGTGTGTGTGCCCTGCAGCCTTAGCTGTTTGCAGTGAGGCCTACTTCAGCGCTGTGGCAAAGATGGGTGACCAGGCCCTTCACACGCTTTCGTCTCGCTCTCTTGGTAGGTGTGTGTGTGTGTATGTATTTGTATATATGATTGATTAGTCAGTCTTTCTATTGCAGGTTTCACTCTTAATTTGTTGCATTCATTATAGAAACAGATCTGTCTTCTGGAGCTGGCCAAGTGCTCCATCAAGTTAATGTCGAGTCCAATCATACTGACACATCCCATATTAAAATATAAGACACATACTCAGTAACCTTAAAATTACTTCCCTCCACTGCTCTTTTTCATCCTCTCTTGTAAGTCTCTGTGTGTTCTAGTGTGTGTGTTTGTGTATGTACCCAGTTCTGAGTGTTCATATTTTCCACAGGCTTCACTTTCACTCTGAACCTGGGTATGTGGAAAAGCGTTGTTAGTGGTAATTGGCATTAATCTAACCTATTACCACATACCAGAGTGTGTGGGCCCTTACGCTAGTGCTAGCACTTCATGACACATGTGGTTCTGCTAGGTTGGCTCACTGAGAAGGTCGGGGAGCCACAGCGTGACCAGGGACCCTATTGAGTGACGGCCCCTAAATTATAGATGGGGACAATCTTTCAGCTGCACTGAATTCATTAGCACAACCACGATCAATAACAATAGACAAGACTAGAGGCACCGAAAATATAAAAGGCTTGGCTAACTTTCCACCATCATAGCAGTCCAGCTAGTTAGAGCAAAATAATCTCTAGAAGACTTGAGTGGTGTTGAATTGTGTTAAAGTCATATATCAAATTACTGACATCCCCTCTAAAATATTGTGGCTTTCTTTTGTAGGACATAAATTCACCCAAAATTAGTGATAGCATTAGATAACTGGTAAATCAAAGTGTAACTGGGTATTTTCTATTCTAGAGATGTAAAAGTAAAGATTTCACACTCTTTCTTCAATTTTGTTTTTAACATTTTGTTGCAAGTGCAAATAAAAAATATAAAATATATTATAATGTGAAAACATAACATGTAACATTTAGAAATAGTTTAGAACTCCAAACGCATCACATTTGGTTTGTTTTTTATTGTTACTGCAGGTATTTGATGTGTATGTTGATTGGGTCCAGTGTTCCAAGTCTTTTTGTTTTAAACAGGGGATGTCCTGATCCAGATATCGGAAACACAGAGGAGACTCACTGCAGAGATGGAGGGAGTGGTCAGTATATGTCTTTAGTCAACACTCATGTTATTCAAACCAATCTACTCGTTGGCTGGCTAAACCTTAGAGTTGAAGTGTCTTAAAAAGTTCAACAAAGACTTTAAATGCCTAAAATATTTTCTTTGGTTTGTAATTATGCTTGGTGGCAATCAGGACATATTTGAATAAATCAAATACTGACTTTTACATTATAAATGTGTAGCAATGACATATAGCAAATGGTAGTGTGCTGATTTTGCTAAATTGCAAAGCCATGGAAAAAAGCTTCTTTTCCATGGCTTTGTTATTTAAGAAATATGTGTAGGGATGTGAATAGAATTAATTTTGACATTGTTACAAACTGGTGGCTCAAAGCTGAGCTTTACAGAAAGCTTCTGAGAGAAAAGATCCTGCTTGCATTTGCTTGTTTAAAATTCACACTGCCACTCGAATTGATTGCAGTGGCTTTTAGTAATGTGAATAAGCAGAACGTGGCCTCTGATTAAAAAGCTGAGGATGGACCACATTTGCATATAGATATAGTCAAACAAAATAATCAATCTGGTAATGAAAACTACTGTTTGAACAAGGGGACCGTTTCCATAATGACTTGGCTGCATCACAGGGACATTGTTTTTCTTCCTGCTACAGTTTCGATGGTTCCAGATAGAGGTGTTACAAGCCATGGAGAAGAATGTAAAGTTGGATGAGGAGTACATTGATGTGAGTTTACAGAGGGGAAAAGCCTTTGTTTTTATATCTACCCTTTTGAGGGCTGAGTTAAGTTGAGAAGTTTGGGGGAAGTGACTTGTCTGTTTGGTTTAGGATTATGGTTTAGGTTAACAATTAAGCAACTATGCTTTATGTTTGTGTATACTTATAAGTTTTTTGCTGAATAGAAAGAAAAGTCTGAGAGAGTCAGTTAGAGATTCATCGGTATAGTTACTAAAGGAGTTACTATATTAATATGAGACAAAATGTGTCTTTACACATCCTGCACGAGAACTCCACTGCAATTGACCAATAACTTTTTCTTTTTGGTTGGACAATCTTAGACTTGTTGATGTGGACAACTTTGCAAGAATAACTAATAAATAATTAATTGCATTTTCATCTACATGAACCTCAAACCCACTTCCTTATCTGCAGAACAGTTACAATACCAGAAATTGATTTAGAGACAGCACCACCCATAATCCAAATGAAGCAAATGTGCAGATTTCAAAACTTTCTGAGAAGGTCAAATACCTATCTGATACTGAATTCTTCTGTTTGGTTAAGTCAGTCAAGACATTTAGGTAGTTAGTCTAAAAAGTGAGATGTCTGTAGAAAAGTCTTGTCAACAATTTCAGGAAAACTTTTCATTATTACATCAGAGTGTTTCTTTTCCTACAGGGTAGTCGCAGAGTGTATGAGCTGGAGGTAAGGAATCAGGCAGAGGCTTTGGAGAAACAACTCAGACGAGGAGCCTACAGAGACTCTCTGGTAGTTACACAAACATACATACAAACAAACACTACGCAGGTTTACTTACTCTGAGATATACTATATACAATGTACACATGCACACACATACGGCCCAATAGGAGTTCTCCTGGACCATTGTATATGTGTCATTTCTCACTCATATTTGTATGTGAGCATGCTTCCCTGTGTGTGTTTTTTAGGAGAACAGTGAGTACATGCTGTACCTGAGGCAGAGCCAGCAGGAGATCCTGAAGGAGGAGGAGAGGAGGTATCGCTTTTTGGCAGAGAAACACTGTGGCCTCACCCAGTCACTGCTCTTCCTTATAAACAAGGTATTAAACACACACACACAGTCCAGCCCCACACAATAACTGGGCAGGGCAGATCAACCTGCCCCCTCCTGTGGCATGTCTTAAAAAGGGAAATGAGCACATTAGTGAGCTAACTTTGGGCCTCTAAAAAGCTTGCTTAGTTTCAAATGGTTACCTGTGTTGCAAGGCTAAGATGCACCAGGGCCAGCTAAATCCATTCTACTTGATCAAAAAGTAAGCAGACAGTTACTCAAAATTGCAAACTAATGACCAGAATATGAATGAGAAATTTACTACAAAACGTCTACCTCATTATCCTTTCGAAATAAGGAGACTTTACCTCAGATACAGGCGTTGCAAGTTGCAAGCATTCAGTTGATTAGAGCTGAATTAAGGGAACTGTAGATGTTTAGTAAAAATATGATCTGAATATTAATAGCTAAAGTTACCTTTTACAATAATATAAATAACATAACATACCATAATTTTCATAACATTATGATCATGTAATATTACTTTTGACAGTCCATTGCCAGGTGAAGCTGCGGGTTAGCTTACATCATACTTACCCACATCTACATCGTTTCTGTAACACTTACATGTTTTCTTTCAGCCAGCAGGGCCAAGACATTGGGCTTCACTACATTTTTATTCCACCCATGTGATAACATGTTATTTGCTTGATTATCTGATGAAATTCACGTCTCAGTGTCTCACTTACTGAAGCGTATCTATTTGTTTTGTTTCTGCCTGATCAGGTTGACATTTAATGAGGTGCTCACCTCTCATCTGTTTTCAGACTGGTACGTCTCTCCAGCTAAAAGCAGATGGATGGAAGGAGAAAGTGAATGACACCAGAGGGTCCAGACCTCTTACTCCCACACATTTGGACCAAGAGGCACAGGTACCAATGTGTTGTCGCGAATTTGCATCACACCTCTTCCTTGCAGACTGCAAGCCAAGATAGCACATGTATTCCCCCAATGCCTGTTGGTGTATATTCGTTACGTACCTAGGAACCTCTTGCAAGCCCTGGTTTCTCGTTTATGCCTGTTGTCGCTAATTTGCATCATACCTACACATACCTGAATTTATATCTTTTCTATGTTCTATGGACAAATTAACAATCTTCACTTAATTTAACATCAGCTTGAAAGCAAATGAAAACACAACTAATTTTTTGAATTTTTTGATTGTAAAAAATTTCAGGCGTTAAGGGGTTAATGTGAACATTATACTAAATTAATTTGTATTCTGAGCACCAGACAGCCTGCAAGAAGTTGTACCTGCTTGGGATGCTGCACCAGTGTCTGTATATGGCCTCAGTAACATGATTTGTAAAAAAAAAAAAAAACTGCACACTCTGTCAATCAAACAGGGGCCAGGTCCTTTGTTCTTATTAAGCTGAGAGAACAGGCCTTTATTTGAGCATAGTCCTTCATGAGGCACAGTCCTTTACATCCATTTCCCATGTTTACTTCTTTTATCAGTATACTACTTTGTTATATTTTAGTAAGAAGCATTTACTTAATGACTGATACAAATATTTGTAGTTATAACGTTTTTTTTTTTTTTTACAGCAAGTTAGTGTGGTGGTTTATGGTAAGAGAGAATTTATTTTGTTTCTGACCAGCTGCGAGGTTCTGTGAGCTCCCTGCTGCAGACAGTAGCCCGAGATGAAGATATGTCCTGGGCCAGGAGGGAGCAGCAAGCACTGGGCAGAGTACCCTCTAGAGGTGGGAGGAAGGCTGAACTTTGTGAAAGATATAATTGTTGTAAATTAATGTGGTTACATTCTGACATTTGAAGCCAAACAAGATCAGCAGTATTTTTCCTTTACAGCATCACAGCCAGTAGATACTGTTCGGTACATTTGCATTAAGTTAAAATAATGTGGCTCTTGGATTGATGTCTAGTAATGATAAGAATAATGAGTAAATGATTTATTATTATTTTTCTGGGATATGGATTAATTTATGAATACCCAAAATAGTCCCTTCTCCCACACTTGTCTTTGAAATTGTTTTTTAATGGTGTGTTAAGCATAAGGCATCTCTCTCTCTCTCTCTCTCTCTCTCTCTCTCTCTCTCTCTCTCTCTCTCTCTCTCTCTCTCTCTCTCTCTCTCTCTCTCTCTCTCTCTCTCCATCCTATTCGTCTTTTCCACTCTGTTCCTCCTCCACTTTATATCCCCCCTCCAGCGCCGTCTCCCCTCCCCAGCCGCTCTCGCTCCAGCTCAGTGGGGGAATCTCTGGGTCTGGGTGGAGGGAGAGCCATGAGAGCCCTGGTGTCTCACCCGTCCTCATCCAACCCAAAGCTTCTACCTTTCAACAGGGGAGAGACTGTCACCGTACTGGTCCAGGAGCCGCGCAACGGCTGGCTGTATGGACGCACTGATAGTAGCCTGCGGTGGGTAGCTGAGATTGAAGATGTCTGTGTATACATGCAGGTTCAGGAGCAAAAGACGAATGCTTTTAAAGTGTTTTAACGTGGAAATTAAACAATCTGTGACTATTTATGTCTGTCAGCAGCCAGATTGAACTGCAACTGATAAATCTCTTAGAAATTCTTAGTCCTGTTCCTACTCCTTGTACAACTGATATTAAAGTCACAACAGCTATCTTATACATGATACAAAAGAAAATGTAATGGGAATTGTAACAATTATCAGATGGCCTTGGAATGTTGAATGGGTGGTTTTCAAAGAATAGGAGTGTTTTGAGAAGAGAAATCCCAGCAAATTTAATGTAAAGTCAAAGATGTACAAGCTATTAATTTGGCAAGAGCACAAAATATTATTGTAAAATAAAATACTAGTATGACATATGAAAAATACGATGTAATTAAAATATACTATACTCCTGCTACAAGGACAAGATCATTTATAGAGACGTAATTGTTTTGTGTGCTGTTTTCTCATTTGTCTTATTTCCTTCAGTCAGGGCTGGTTCCCTGCTGCTTATGTGGCCCCCGTTGAAGACTTCTCCAACACTTTAGCAACAAGGTAAGAATTGCTTTTGTTCTGCACAGTAAGTTTAGATGTAGGAAAACAATCCACCTCCTTAATTTAGTGGCCAACATTTCTGCCTGTTACAGCGGATAAAGAAATAAAAATGTGACAGATTTCAGAATGACACGTTGACCTTGGATTTAGAGAGACCCTCTCCTGGAAAACTGGATCTACTCACAGTTGTTGACCAGCATAAAAAGTGTCCTCAAACAAGAGACAGAATACCTAACCTTTTTAGTAGCACTCTTTTGCAGCTCCTAAACTTTGCCTTGATGCCAAACACCAAGAGAAAAAAGAGGGAAGGGATCACGACACAGTATATCTGTACTAATGCTGTACTTGATTTTTACATTGCTGCTCATATAGGCTTGTGGAACATACCCAGCCCAGAAGTGAGAAAGGATTATCTTTCACCAAAATATTCCAGGTTACTGTCCTGTTTTGAATCACTAAAAGTGCCTTTATGTGTTCCTTTGACCTCTCAGTGGTGGTTCTCTAAGAAGCCACAGTATGAACAATCTGCTGGACCCCACTGACACCTACACTGACCATACGCAGAGCAAGAGCTATGGAGATGTCCCGCCACCAGCAACACCCAACCGCAGAGCCTCTGTAGACTTCCGTCCGATCTCTCCTCTACCTGAGAGGAAGCTGGAGCCAGCTGTGGAGACAAAGCCCAGTCAGACTAAGAGCTACAATGAACACCCACCTCCACCTCCTCCCCCGCCACCTCCTCCTCCCCCAAGTCAGAATCCTAGAAGCGCCTCTGCAAATTTTCCACCAATCTCTCCCCTCCCTGACAGGAACGGTGAATCTGCATCTGATGTCCAGGTACCAGAGGTTTAATTCTGAAAATAATTTACTCTCAAAGATGGCAAAACTTTTTTTTTCTTCTTTTCCATTTACTGTAAAGTAATCCTGGTACACTAATCCTACTTTGGTTTTGGCAATCCTTTCTGTTCTTAGGCGTTATCACCCCATGGGCCACCTGAAAACCCACTGTTTCCCAGGTAATATTTAGTGTGCATAGGTTGACAGAAAAAGACGTTTGGTGTCTGAATTCCAGTACTTTTCTGACATTGTATTGGCACATGATCATGTGTCAGGAATGCAAAGAGTAGTGGATTTGTGCTTGGGCGGCACACTGATGCAGTGGTTAGCACTGTTGCTTCACAGCAAGAAGGTCGCGGGTTCAAACCCCGGTTGCCCCGGCCTTTCTGTGTGGAGTTTACATGTTGTCTGCGTGGGTTCTCTCCGGGTGCTCCGGCTTCCTCCCATGTCCAAAGACTAGGTTAATTGGTGTCTCCAAAATTGTCCTGAGGTGTGAGTGTGAGTGGTTGTCTGTCTATGTGTGGCCCTGCGATGGACTGGCGACTTGTCCAGGGTGTACCCCGCCTTTCAGATAAGCAGTTGACGATGGATGCATGGATTTGTGCTCGTAGCAGTTGTCTGGGTTTCAGTGGACATGCATGTGCTGTTTCACAGGATGTTCCACCTGAACAAAAATACAGTTTTTAGATTCACATGGATAGATATTGGATCATTAACACAAATGTAAAGTGATCATGTTTAAAGTGCAGGTGCATGTATTGTGTAATTGTTTTGTGGTTCTCGCTATGCATATGGCAAATTTTAGCAACATGTTGTACTGCAGACTGAAGCATGAATCCAAAAAAAAATCATCATCAGTGTCAGCCTCAAATAATGGGTTGATCCCTAATTCCAACCACAAATGGTTTAACCAATGAGCCATAGTCGGATTTGAGCTTCAGAAAAACACTGTCAAAATTTACCATCCTCTGCCTGGAGTCTGGTGTTAGTTTGCCAATCTGGGATGTCTGCATGTGGTTCAATTGTGTTGTCAGAAAGCAGTTGAGCATGTGAGGTATTGAGTTACATTTTTTGTCATCCTCTTGTTTCAGAGGCACAAACCCATTCGCCACTGTGAAGCTTCGTCCCACGACGACCAATGACAGATCTGCTCCTCGTATCCCCTGATCCGTCAGCACTCATGCAGTAACTGCCAGAGGCTGCCAGATCAGGTTGTGGAGACAGGATAGACAATTTTGTTTTAGGATAATGTAATGTCATCTCTGAAATTGAAGGCTTTGAGGGCCAGAGATTCAGAGGAAGGTTTGGTGAGTTTTTTTGTACATTGTTAGTTAAGATGAGTTATTTCTTGTACCAAAAGCAAAGGGATATTGTAGTACATCAATAATACAATAATTTAATATCAAAACCATACACTTTTACGATAGTTGGTTTATCAACTCTTTGTACAGTATTTAAGTTTTTATATAGATAGGTTTGTTTGTCTCTTATAGTAAAATATTAAATGAATAGTTAGACATTTTGTGAAATGTGCTTATTCTAGAGTCAGATGAGAGGATTGATACTACTCATCTGTCTGCTACTTACTTAGCTTAGCGTAAATACTGTAAACCAGGGTAAACAGCCAGATACCAGCACCTTTTTTGTTTTTGTTACCTCTGGACAGAGCCATTCTAGCTGTTTTCCCCTATTTCCACTCTTTATTCTAAGCTACCTGGTTGCTCACGCCAGAAGCATATTTAACGTACCATGCAGGTGGTAAGCAAGCAAAGCAAGTAACCGTATTTCCCAAAATGTCAAACTATTCCTTTAAGCTGATAATAGTATGTGTTTATTTATTTCGCATACGCTGTATGTGTCTTGCTCTCATGCTATGCTTATTTTATAAGCAGGCAGAATCTTTTGTTCATGTGACGCAGATCTGAAAAAAATGTAAGTCTTTCAAATAGGACTTGGGTCACTTTTATGTTTAATCCTAAATACACCACGATGCACATCAGCTCTCCCACATGACAGTAATAGTTTTTCATCAAGGCAGCAGCTTTTCACCACAACCCGTCTTAATCATCTTCACTGTGGTTGACATGTATTGCAGTGTTCAGCGTATTATGTTTTGTGAGTTTAATGTTTTGTGTCCGCTGTGAGTAACAATAAGTAAAGAGACAGTTATTACTCAAGTTTTTTTTATTATCATTTCTTACTCAGATCTTGTCTCTCTTCACAGCTCTCCTTATATATCATTGTATTTACTACATCATCTGATTGGAGGGAGGGAGTGAGGAGGAGGGATAGTGGAGAGGAGGTGAAGTGAGGGAAGGTGGACGAGGAAGAGGAGTGGGAGGAAAGTGCACTGATATGTGAACATCTAGAAGTAAAACCAATGAGACAAAATGCACAACCTGAAATACGCAAAGGAAGGAAATTAAGATTTAAGAAGTCTTTATAACATCTACACCATCTACAACACTGGTACCATCTGTTTTGAGACCACACTATCTCCATGAAATCAAGAAGCAGTCTGAAACTCATACAGCATGTGTGATTAAATATATATAAAAAATGAAACTGGTAATTGTTATGCCTGTATTTTCCTCCTCATGGTTACTCCCTGTTGGCCTGCGTTTGTAATGTTTTGTAGAGAGCAGGCCTGGTCTGACTCCACGTGCGGGGTCCCGAGGAAGGTGAGAGGAGTTTTAAGGTGGCAGTTACAAAATATGAATGCAGGGACGAAGAGGAGGAGGAGGAAGAAGATGGGGGGTGTTCAGCTATCCCCTACTCATGCACCAAGCCTTCGAACTCTGAAAAAGACAAATGAAAACATTTGCACAAATGATGAGACAAACTCTACTGGCCTACAGCTTAAAGGATAAGGCTGGCAGTAGTCTATATTTCCTTGTTTTCAACCAATCCAATGAAAATACCAACAATGAGTATTGTCTGTGTAACCATAGCCTGACATTATTATTCCTCTCTGCTGTAGAGCTTCATTATTGTCCAAAAACTCAGTGAGACACACCATTGCATTGGATGAAATGTTCCTTCATTCCCATGACCACACACGTGTTTTTATTGACTGACTGACTGAATTGACTGACCGATTAATGGTTGTTGCTTTTGTTTTTTTAACATAAAAACTACAGAATAATATATGTCTAATAATTTAAAACAAGAATGAGTTCGTATACCAAGCCTAAATCCTTGACCTGCTTGACCTTCTGTGAACACCTAAACCTCACCAGAGGAGCTAACAGTGCCAACATATGTAATGGTGTTTTTTTAAATCCAATCCTATTTATTTCAAACCCGAGCCTGAAAAAAATCATAAACAAATGAGTCAGTTTTTACTTTTAGGTTACGTAAAATATATCCCACCTTCCACTGTTTTAACTTAAAGCTTAGCTCTTCAAAGTGCATATTGGTTGCTACCATTTGCTACAGAGGTAAACAAGCAGCAACATCAGCTCTGCAAACAGGAAGCAATAGTGATAAATGTTGGTATAATATTGCGAAAAGCCCCACATATAGCACCTCAAATCCATGTCAGATTTCTCACAAAGGTTGGATGTGCTACAGTAGCCCACCTTTGGTCTACACAAAGCTAGATGCTGCTGATAAAGAGTGGAATGGCTCTGTCATGTTTCCCCAGAGGTTAATAATAAAATCTCCCAGTTGCAGTACCCTGTGGATGCCAATAGGTGTCAGAACTGAGCTGAGGGTCCTTGTTTATCTGTTTAGAGCACTAGGAACAAAGGCTGAGGTGTCAGCACAGATGTTTGATGAATGTGTTATAGAAATGTTGGTATAATTTTGTGAAAAATCCTACGCATAGCACCTAACATCGAGGTCACATTTCTCACTGAGGTAGGATGTGCAACGCTGCAGCAACCCACCTTTAGCCTACATGCTAAACTGTATACTCCCCACACTCTACCTACTCTTCTTTCTTTATAATAAACTTTGTTATACTTTGCAATGTTCCTCCATTCTCTCACCGTCAATGCCGATCTTGCCATCTCCATCTTTGTCTGCGGCTTTGAGGAATGCTTTTGTCTCAGCGTCAGTCAGATCTCTGCCTTCCTGGGAAAAGCCCTTCAGTACAAACCTGAGAACAGTACAGGGTGTTGCAGAAAAGGATCACTGTGGGACAGCGCTAATGAACACATGTCACTGTGCAAGACATAGACTTCATACAGAATGCAGTTTATTGGGAAGGCCTAGACTTCTTTTTGTGTATTTGTGAGTCCGTGTGAGTTCCTCACTTGAGCTCTTCCTCCTCTATGAAGCCGCTACCGTCCACATCCAGAACCTGGAAGACCTTCTTGACGTTTTCGGCTGACATGGCCTTCATTCCAACCATTTCAAAGAACTTTTTGGGGTCGAATGTTTCCGCTACAACAGACAAGACAGAAGGTACAGACTAAACCATCAAAAGGTTCTGAGTTCTACCTTTATATTAGCCAGTTTGAACTGTTTTGGAAATTAAAATTGTATAATCAGCTTAAGAAGGCATGAAGAATTCTATCACAGCCAGTTGTTCAATAGCTTGTGAAACTGTGTGAAGTGATACAACACAATAGTTTGAAAAGATGAAAATGCGTGTGGACCCTACAACTGTTACAGACCTGCAAAGGCATCAAGAGCTTTCTTGATCTCCTCAGCTTTCAGCAGATCTGTCATCGCCATTTTGTCAGCTGGTTAGAGGGACAAAGAGGACAGAAAAGGTACAAACTGAGGAATGAAAGAACATTATGTCAAAGAGTTCAGTACAGACAACAGCTGAAATGGAAATACAAGAGTGGAGAGGATTCGGTACAAACATTTTAAAACTGTTTAAGCATTATGGGTGCATGTGTACAAGAATGTGTGGGTTTTTAGAAAATTAACAAAATTTCTGTGCTGGAGATGCTTAAGGACTAGAGGATAGGAAGTTAATATAGTCTGTTCGTAAACAAAGAGGATTTTGACCCTGGTGGACCTGGTAGAATTACATCCAGGCATTCAAAGACGGCCTCTGTGGAACTTGGCACAAGAGGGGAGATGATCCAAGGCCATAATTCAGAATTTAAGATGTGGACATAAATACAGTCTGGCATACACTAATGGGACATAAATACACTCACTGGCCACTTTATTAGGTACACCTTGCTAGCGCCTGGTCGGACCCCCTTTTGCCTTCAGAACTCAATCCTTTGTGGCATACTTTCAACAAGGTGTTGGAAACATTCCTGAAAGACTTTGGTTCATATTGACATGAAAGCATCACGCAGGTTGTCTGCTGCACATCCATGATGCGAATCTCCCGTTCCACCACGTCCCAAAGCTGCTCTATTGGATTGAGAGCTGGTGTCTGTGGATACTGTATTGGAGTACACTGAACTCATTGTCAGGTTCAAGAAACCAGTTTGAGATGATTTGAGCTTGGTGATGTGGTGCGTTACCCTGCTGGAAGTTGCCATCAGAAGATGGGTACGCTGGGGTCATAAAGGGATGAACATGGTCAGCAACAATTTTACAATGGTCAGATCTCAATTTTACTCCTGCATCCTTTCACTCTGCTCATTGCACTATTGTCTCAATCTGTCTATATTGTTTTTGTTTATAGTGTGTATATATGTGTTCTCTATTCTGTAGCCTGTGTGTGATTTTATTATTGTCTTATTATTGCATTGTAAGTAAGCACATCATGAGCAATGTACAATACCGAGTGAAATTCCTCGTGTGTGGGCACATACCTGGCAAATAAAGCTGATTCTGATTCTGAGTCTGAACAACACTCAGGTATGCTGTTGCGTTTAAACAATGCTTAATTGGTACTAAGGGGCCAAAAGTGTTCCGAGAAAATATCCCCCTCACCATTACACCACGACCAGTAGCCTGAACCGTTGATACAAGGCAAGATGGATGCATGCTTTCATGTTGTTTACTCCAAATTCTGACTCTACCTGACTTTACACAGCTGAAATCGATACTCATTAAAATAGGCAACGTTTTTCCAATCTTCTATTGGCCAATTTTGGTGAGCCTGTGTGAATTGTAGCCTTAGTTTCCTGTGCTTAGATGACAGGAGTGGCACCCGGTGTGGTCTTTTGCTGTTGTAGCCCATCTGCTTCAAGGTTCAACATGTTTTTCGACATATTGTGGTTGTACAGAGTGGTTATTTGAGATACTAGTGCCTTTCTGTCATCTCAAATCAGTTTGACCATTCTCCTCTGACATCAACAAGGCATTTTCATCCACCTACCGCCGCTCACTGGATATTTTCTCTTTTTCGAACCATTCTCTGTAAACCCTAGAGATGGTTGTGCATGAAAATCCCAGTGGACCAGCAGTTTCTGAACTCAGACCAGCCCGCCTGGCACCAACAACCAGGCCACATTCAAAGTCACTTCAGATCTCCCAGTTGCAGTACACTTTTATTACCCTGCGGATATCAATAGCTGTCAGAACTGAGCTGAATGCTCTCAGGGTCCTTGTTTATCTGAGCACAGGGAACACATGTTGAGTTCTCAGCGCAGATGTTTGATGGATATGTTTGTGTCTACAAGAGAACGGAGCTCCCTTGTGTAAGTTATCGTTGTGGGAGTGTTGGTGTCAGTGTGTTTCTTATGTCACATAGTGACCTTGTGAGGATATGAGACTTGCAGAGCTCCAGCAGAGTAGTTTTGATAGTCCCTCTGCAGGTTGCACTGTCTTGACCCTAACAAAATGTTTACCCTCCCTGACCAAAGGACACAGTGACTGATAAAAACAGATACATAGTCATCCTCTTCCTTTCTGTCCAATCAGTGTCTACTCAACTTTCTCTCCACCTATTTTTGGCAGCAAAATCAAATTAGTTAGTATCTATTTGGGGTTTTTGAGAAGTCTTAAGATGTGCAAACGTTTTCTCATTTATGAGATAATGTCTTACAAATAAATTTTTCTTTATAACAAAAAAAAGGTGAAAAAGGTGTATTTTGGGAGTCACACGCGTTCATTTTTGGTCTAGAATCGGAAATGTCGCCAGCTAAAGATGTGTCAGGTTATCGTTTTTTGGTTTGTTTAAGACAGAAAAGTCATTTGGATACATAATTTCACCTCTTATGTGTCAACAAAAAACCTTGACAGACAGTTCTGGTCTGCCTAGTTGTTCTGGAACTTAATATCCTGTCAGTGTTGTTCACATAGTAGTAAAAACTCACATACATCATGACATATGTATCTCAGTCATCTCTGGGAGTCATATGTGTGACAGCATTCCTATCCGCCTAATGTGAAGTTCAGAGGTTCTTTCAGAACATCTTTGACTTTGAAGATTGCAGATTATAGGAAGGGGTGACAGAACCCATCTTGTAATCAAAAGGCCAAAGCGTCTATCACCATTTGCAACAACTGCGTCTTAAGTGTCCTTGAGCCCATCCCTTCCTCAGGATAGCCTAAAATGTAAAAACAAATTGCAATGTAGAGACAATGACTGCTATCTATCCCGCAGAGAACAAATATAAATGTGAGGGATAAGTGAGGTTATATTTCAGTACCATAGTCTGTCTACTTGTCAAATGACAGACTTTCATAGTCAGTTCATGACTGTCAGTGTGTTATAAATAAACAAAAGGAATTGCATGTCAAACCGTCAGTTTTCCATTCGCAACTTTTTTTTCCCAGAGGGAGGCAGAACTTTAATAATCTGAAGAGCAGGCCAACATTGGTTGAGAACTCCAGAAAGTTACATCAGCCTACAGCACAGTAGACAACACAGTCAGCACAGAATCAAGTGTGTTATTTATAAAGGAAATTTTATTAAAACATTATGCTTCTGGGTCTGGCCAAAATAGCAACAATAATGAAAAACATCTAGAATATGCATTACTGTTAACTACTGTACTTAACTTCGGGGCTACCGTGCCATAGCACTCTGCATAAACACCTGTTCATGGTGACACATGAGCCAAGAAAGCACCCATTAGACAAACACCTACTCCTAACATTACCCTTTATTTGATACAGACTACTGAGAAGGAAAAAATCAAAAAGAAACAATACATTTCAGCATGCCAGGGATGTTAAAAGTGAAAGATCAACATTAAACTGAACAAACTTTTAGAAAAATAATCCCAGTTTCTTCAGTAAACTGACCTCTGTTTTAAAGGACTGAGAGCCAGGTTATACTAAAAAAAGAACTGGTTCGTACGAGGTTTTGTCGAAAATCAAAAGTGTTCATAGTTGTTCCAGACGGCCACACAGAAAGGCAGAAACTGTTTTGGACTGATATCAATAAATATTTTCCTTGCAGGCACAAACCTTAGTTTCTACATTTTATTATTATTATTATTGTTGATTTAGAATTTAAAGAAATACAAGAAAATGTTGGCATATTCTGTGATTTTTACTAATTGATAAAGCCTCAGTGTGTTAATTGATTACACCAAATTCCATTTTATTCAAGACATACTTTTTTCATTATCCTGGATGACCTTACATTCATGATGCCAGTGATTTTCGGAGTCAGTTTAGTTTCTAGCAGAGCATCAACTCAGAGGTTTATCAAAAAGCACTCCTGCTATATACTCTATAGCCACAAAATATTTGTGGACACACTGGCTTAATTATTGATACAATTAGCAAAGGTATTTCACTCAATTGCAGCAGATCTGCTTATCACAGATAACTCCAGCAATCATCTTTCTTCTATTCACAAGAGCATAGAGCTCATTCTGGTCACTGACCAAAACAGCTGACCTATGAATTCGATTGTGTTTTTTTTTCTTCAAATAACTATTCTCTGCTACATTTAATATGTCTTTTCTGTCTTACCTGAATGAAGGGATGGATGAGTGCACCTGACAGGAGTGAAAGAGGAAAGGTGATCGAGAGAGAATGGAGTAGAGAGAAGAAAGAGGGGTTGGAGATGGAGGTAAGATGAGCAAGTTGGGAGGGAGGACACAATAAGACTTTTATAGCTGCATCTGAACACATACAAACTTAACCCATATACCCCCACTCACACACCACATCCCCACCTCTCAGTATTCTCTCTATTTTCAGGAAGGTGGGGTGGTTGTCAAGACATGACGCACACACCGTTGGCCCTGGAGTGCAATCGCTTTCTCTGCAGCACTAACAAATCACACACAGGCCTATTAATAATACCACTTTTTCTGACTGCACTCAGACATTATCTCCTTCCTGTGTGACCCTCTTCTTTTGTTTATACACACATCCACCCCTTTTACTCTGGTCTGCTTTTATTTATTCTGTCATCTTTATGTTATGAAGCTGGTGCCTTCTGATGGGATGGAGGGATGGGAAAAGGGGGGAATTGCAGTCTGACAGTGTCTGTCCAGTCTTTTCCTGCCCAGTTATTAAGCACAGACTAAAAATGTTGGCTGTAAAAATTTTACTCGCCACACTCTGCAGTTCCCCTGAGTGTTTTGGTTCAGTCTCACCGCTCTCATCAAGCTCATTTGTAGCAAAGGCTGTAAGAAAAAAAACCCTCTGATACCCACTGAACGCTACCGGCAAGCACCAAACAGCAGACAGACAAGTTATCATTTAGCCAGTGGACATAGTGGAGCATGTAGCTGCTAAAGAGTCAGGTTGGTGGAGACTAAAGAGCAAAAAGCATAGTGACTTTTGGACATGCAGGACAATAACAACTCCAAGTGGAATGTAATGTTGCTCCGTGTTGCTGGATGTGTAAACATGTAAATAATTTCAATTACTATTGTAGAAGCTTCTTCCCCCCATCCAAAGACATGCAGGATAGGTCAATTGGTGGCTCTAAATTGTCCTTAGGTGTGGATGTGAGCATGAGTGGTTGTTCATCTATGTGTGGCCCTGCGATGGACTGGCGACCTGTCCAGGGTGTACCCCGCCTTTCGCCCAATGTCAGCTGGGATTGGCTCCAGCCCCCCCGCGACCCTGTGCGCAGGATAAGCGGTTGACAATGGATGGATGGATGGATGGACAATTGTACAAGCCCATAAAGTGTGACTTTTAGTCTGTTCTGGACTTCTACCCTCAAGTGATCAAACAAGTGATGCCGCTTTAAAGATACCATCCTGTAACTCCAAAAGCCCAAACTCCAAAAGCCTAACATGCACATCTTTGGCCCTTGTTTAAATAAGTCAGATTTCTTACTGAACTTGAACTTGTACATCCTAGGAAAGCAAGACACTGATGTTGAAGTTGTATGCACTCATCCTTTCTTTCTTTTACCCCAAACAACCTCTGTTCTTCGCTCCCTGTCTCCTAGTATGTCACCTTTTATTTCTTTTGCTCAAACTTTGTCCATTACTTTCCTAATCTCTCGTGCATGTCTCCTCCCTTTCAACTTTCTTCTCTTCATATCAAAGAACAAATTTGCTCCTCTTTCTCTGCATCCATATCTTTTTTGTGCCGCTTCCTTTATAATTTATCAATCTTCATCATATCAGGACCCCGACAACTTGTTTAACTCTCTGTCTCTCTGCTCCCCTTTATCTCTCTCATTCGCTTATCTTTTGCTTTGCTTCTCTTTATGCTTGTCAAGGCCAAGAGAGGAATTAATTTATGGTAGGCGCATGTATGAGAGATAGAAAGAAGACTACTGTACCCCTTTATCCATCAGATAACATAGACCATTCATCAGCACACACACACCTTAATGCCAATAAAGCCTTTTGAATTGAATTGAAATTGAAAGAAAGAGGGAGCCACATGTAACAAGGCTGCTGAAATAAAAGGGCATGAAACATTTTTCCCCAAAGTAGACTCTTTTGTTTTGGGGTGTTTTTTTTAAGCTTTTCAGTTGCTATTGGGTAACAATTCACTGTTTTAGGTTTTTACCATCTTAGAACTCCAGGACTAATTCAACATAAAGGTTTCACCTGCATCACACAATTCTTGTGTGTCTTGCAACACTCCCAGCCAATCACCTGTACTCACCTTTTCCAATATTTGTGAGTATTAATATGTGTTATGTGTTATATGCCCTGATCATTAGACTAACGAAGGCCCCCACACACACAAATAAAATGAACTGCATTTAGAGATCATGTCCCTGACATATAATCTTAAAACTGTTCAGGTTGCTCAACTTTTTTAGGCCTTAACATGACTGCTTGTCATCCTGTCCTCTGCTGACCCGCTGTTCTCTCTGTGTCCTGTCCTGAGACTCTAAGCTTTCTCCTCTCTATTGAATTACCCCTCATCAGCACTTTCCAGCATTATAGAAGGATGAGGGTGGGTGGGGCAGGTGGTGAGGACAACACACTGGAAGGATTTGTAGTGGGCAGAAATGGTCAGGAGAGGAAGATGCAGGATGGGTTGATATAAATGAAATGTGGCATTAAATGTGGGGAGACAGGCCTGGGGTTTTTCAAGGACAAGACTAGGGAGAGGCAGAGAATAAATGGAGATAACGAACGAGTAGAAACGTTAACGAATAAACAATGATGGACAGATAGATGCATAAATAGGTATTAGATACAGAGAGCTCCATATTTCATATTATTTCATATTAGTATTTCATATTAGTGGATTGTATCTACCCCTGCCATGGAGTCATGGCAGGGGTAGATACAAGCCACAGCTGTGTCACCGGGATATCCCTTGTCTACTCTCACCCAAAGATGAGCAGATATGAGCACTAAAAATAAACATTGGGGAACCCAGTGACTGTACTGATAGGGGGCTCTGTGGAACAAGAGCAACTACTTGTACAGTGAGGACAAAGAAGGAGGGTTCACAACTTTTCAGAGTAACCCTGTGGTTTATTAACAGTATAAATTCACATGCATACAACACTATAAATTTTTCTTTATAACAAGACAACCGTTGGTGAAAGAGGTGTATTTTGGGAGTCACATGCGTTCATTTTTGGTCTAGAATCGGAAATGAAAAGCAATGGCAAATTTAATAAAGCAGCTTTTGATGTGTCATATAAATATTTTTGATCAAGCATGAATCCCCTGAGAAACAGAAGATGTGATGTGTAGGTGTGGAGACGTTGGAGTTGTTTAAATGAACCTTTGGTGGAGCTGCACTGAGTAATGAAAGTAATGTGACAAGTAATGTAATTGCTTAGGTGATGTATTTACTTCTGCTATTGAGGAATTACCAAAGTAATGTGGCTACTACTAAGTAATATGTAATGAAAAATTGATTAAAACATTTCAAGTAACTTGCCTAATGTTGCTCATAAATGGTTTCAATTTTTAATATTAAGGAGTTTGCAAGAGTTTGTTACACCCTCACAACCTCATGAGTTCGGTTCAAGCTGATATGTACAGTAGAGTGGGAGAAGGAAGCCCCGCTCTTTGCCAAATGTGCCTGACTGCACTGCAGGCACTGGTTTTATTTGTATTTTTAGTGCTAAAGTTACGGCACCACACACACCAGTGTGTGGGTGAGTGTGGGAGATGGTGAGTTTTAAAAGGAATGCACCAAGTTGTTGGAAGTTTGGCTCGTTACACAGCCAAGCTGTTAAGTAATGAGACACTGATTCTTCCACATTTCCCTGGTAGATTCCAGTTAGTCATACTGATTGTTTAGTGTGCACTGTGTTTAGGGATAGTGCATGACTAGCATTATCTCTGCAGTGAGAAAATTTAAACTTAATTAATTAAATTATTTTATTTAAACTTAATGCTGTTGTCCAGGCAGAGAAAAAGAGGGTAAAGTCAAGGGAAGTGAAAAGACTATATTATGTTATTTCTTGCAGGTAATAATAATGTTCCCCGGTTCATAGTTATGTTGGACTGCACACCACAGGAGTCGAAGAACAAACTTGTTATTCTCAATTTACAAACTCTACAAAACTTTTCTTATGCAT
Organism: Micropterus dolomieu; assembly: GCF_021292245.1. Taxonomy (NCBI): domain Eukaryota; kingdom Metazoa; phylum Chordata; class Actinopteri; order Centrarchiformes; family Centrarchidae; genus Micropterus; species Micropterus dolomieu. The sequence continues at coordinate 1,928,406 of NC_060153.1, read as the reverse complement.
TTTTGACACCTTCTTCTTCAATTCCTTAAATATGGCAAGCGACTTGGATCACTGTTACAGAGAATACGTATGTATCCCCATGCTTGTATATGAGCTACATTTAAAAACAAACACACGTTTTTGGAGCATTGATATCACATTTTTGATAAAAACATTTAGTTGTACCAACAGTATTATAGTAACAGATTTACATTATACTTTGACATAAAATCTTAGTCTATGTAGAGCTTGTCAGCTTCACCTCTTCCTCTTTCTACTTCCCTTATGATGTCTCTACGGTAACCAACTGTCAACATGGTAAACACGAGCCGTGCGTTTGTTGAGACTTTCTGTCAGTCTCACTTCTTCTGTTTCTCTGCGTGTGTATATATATATGGGTCTGTTTTGGAACCTGTTTGTCTGTCAACTTAATGGCTTATTATATTTCATCAGCAGACGTTTTTCTGTGTACTTCTGTTTCAAAGTTTTATTCCAAGCCTAGCATGCAACAAACTAAATGCAAACACAGTTACAGTACACTCTGCTAAACAGACACGAACACAAATCTTCTTTCACACGTATACACTTTCACAGTCCACACATTCTCTTACACATACATACACGCATGTACACACACACACTAACACACACACACACACACACTAACACACACACCACACGCACGCACACGCACACACACACACACACACAAACTAGGACAACACACTCTAGCAGCTGGCCTGACCTTGAACATAAATGCACCCTTGAAAAATGTTTCTGCAATTCGTGGCTGGCGATGGTCTGTTATACGAGCAGCGTTTCAAAGGATCCATCTCATGCTGCATTAAAATAGATATGGAGTCAATATGTGCTGCACACACACACACACACACACACTCCTCTGTGCACATCACACCCTATTGCACTCTGTTTCTGTCTTTCTTTCACTTACACTATGTTTCTTAGACTTTGTATAACAAACACAAGCAAATATTCACACCTACACAGTTTTTCCTCATACACGCGCCTACATTCTCTCTCTACATCTATCTTGTCTTGCAGTTAACTGTGTTTTTATAGTTTGCACACTAATAAGTTAACGTAAACACTTTTATCTTAGTCAAGGGAATGTAACCAAGGGAAAACACCTTCAATACACCTTATTTGATCTACTGCAGCATGCAACTGCTCTAGTGAAATAAACCTTTCAGCTCTGTCAGTCTGTGTATGTAGTCACTGATGCAGTGATTCAGGTGTTGTAGCGGGGCAGTATGGATTTTCTCTTTGTGTGGAAATTGCGACTATAAGTGAGTGGTTAATTTAATCCATGATATTCTGTGTGATATGTTGGCATATGATAATGTTAAGTCTGAAGAACTGACGTCACTAAAAGAGTTCATGGATCAAGATTTAAATCCATCCATCCATCGTCAACCGCTTATCCTGCGTACGGGGGGGGGGGGGGGGGGGGGGGGGGGGGGGGGGGGCTGGAGCCAATCCCAGCTGACATTGGGCGCAAGGCGGGGTACACCCCGGACAGGTCGCCAGTCCATCGCAGGGCCACACATAGATGAACAACCACTCACGCTCACACTCACACCTAAGGACCAAGATTTAAATTTTAACCAAAATTAGTTACCTACATTTCATCTTGAGCTCTATCTCTCTCTCTCTCTAGCACACACACACACACAAACCTCCAGCACAGCAACAACTTTGCTGACATCTAGTGTTAAAAGCTTTAATCATCTAAGGTGATGGAACTCTCCATGTTGTTGGAGTCTCCCCAGACTTTATTCCAATTATTTCCCCTCACATTAATTTCAGCAATCACCGGCCCACGTCAACTCGTCAAGTATTTTTGTACCTGTATTTTGTAAGACAAAAGTAATTTGGAAATTTTGTACTCTCTCCTTCAGGTTAGATAAAACGTGAAAGAACTGAAAGAACAGAAGAATGTCAGAGCATGCTGCAAGAAAGTAGCTGACACTGACTGAATAGGTGGAGGAGACAGGTTATCTCCTGAGCACAGCTTAAAGGTTAATGCACATTAAAGTGCAATCCCACCAATGTACCACTAGTCAAAAGCTTGATAACAGAGTTTATTTAGCAAAAGTGCAGGCAATGTTAACACATGTACACATGGAATTGCTTTTATTATAAATTATATTCTATTGTGCTTTTATTGTGAATTTGTGCAGTTTACATGAAACACGTATGACACCTCAACAGCTGAGGCATAAAGTAGCCATGCTGAACTCCAGACCAAAATCCAGACAGACTGTGTTGCTAGCTAGTGAACATACAGTAGTGGAACATTTGGCAACAAAAGGGCCAGACATTTCCCTGAAGTTCTGGTTGAAACCAGTGCAGAGCTAAAAGAAGAGTGAATAATGGACCTTTGAAACATGGAAACTCCAAATGATGCTCTGTATCTGGTTGATGTGTAAATTGGCAAAAGGACTTCTTCAGTTCTGAACTGAAGAAGTCCTTTGGATGAGGGACGAAACGTCTTCCAGTATCTTCAACCAAGTCCAGTTGCCCTTGATTTTAACCTTCGTTGGATGTTTACAGCTTGTTTTACTGCCATCAAGTAGCAAGTAATATTGCATTTACAAGCCATGTGGCTCTGGACTGCAGGTATTCAGTGTAACTGAGCTACATGAAGGTAAAAAAAACCCTTCTGGTCAGTGACACTCTTCATACTCTGCCATTCCCCTTGTATGCTTCATATCTCAGATGATAACCAGCATTTACTGGTTTTCTTCGAAACTGAATTCACATGTGACCTTGCCAAGTGAAAGGAGAACAGCAACGGCAAAGAGTTCAGGCTTCGAGGTCTGGTGCAGTGTCTGGCCAGAGCACAGAGAGAAGAGATGTTGAGAGTGATGCTGAATGATGGTGCTGGTTAACGCCACATTTCTCTAGACATGTAATGGAATCAGAGCTACTAAAGAAGCTCTCAAGTTTGAGTGTAAAGTCATCACTTACTGCTATGTTTTAAGCAGTTAGTGTCACACTAATCTTGCCATTTTGTTTAGTTGCACCATCTCTAGAACTTGACTAAGTCAATGGTAATCAAAACTGTGTGATCATGTGGCAACTAGCATGAGCTAGCGCCATGTTTGTCTGTTACCTTTTTAATAATTTAACCATTATTTATCAATATTTTCTATTCTACTTTGTGTTTTACTAGGGTGAGGATGGCTGTATCACACATCAAAATGATAAAAACATCAACAAACGTCTCTGTAAAACTTCCCTCTGTGTGAAAAGAGTCTGCCAAAGTCAACAACTTAGTAGTTTTTGGTGCCAGCGCATTTCCCATCTCAAGTGATTGCAGCATAAAAACACACTTTTGCCCTTGTCTAATCTAACTGTCACTGTACAGCACTGAGAGTACACGTCAGTGTCATCATAAATGTGAAAGTGTTCTACTTGGTCTTCTATAATTAGTCTCTTCCATCTTTCTAACTGTTCCACTGTGACAACAGAAATAACTTACACTTACTTGGGGGAGGTGTAAACATTTCTTAACTCTACATTGCTACAACTGACTTGTATAGTGCAACCTGTTGCAACATGCAAAATTATAGCGTAACTCCTTCTCTACATTCAAACCACTGCTATGTTTGATCTTATACATAGCTGGTACAACCACCTACTGGGGAATGTCATAGGATGTGAACAAACTATTCTGCGTGAACTTAATCGGGTGTAATATTTGTCTCCATTCAGATATTTTATTACGCTAAGACTCTAAAAAGGGAGCTCACACCCCGTCTCTTTAAATTAGACTTTTACTTTTTTGTCCGTAGAAACTTTATACCTTCCTTACTGCTTATCTCATTAAATAAAAGGTCAAAAGGGAGCTCTACATTATGTTGTATGCAAGCTAATAATAATGATAATAATAATAATAATAATAATAACTTTATTTGTAGAGCACTTATCAAACAGAATACAAAGTGCTTTCACAGAAGATAAAGAACAATTAAAATCATAACAGTTAAAAGGACATCATTGAAAAAAAACAACAAAAAAACCCCACATAGCATGCACAAATTAAAATGAAAGTAAAACAATAAAACGGCTAGCCAATCAGATAAAATCAGAAAATGCTTTCCTGAATAAATACGTTTTCAGGGGAGACACCGACTCGGACATCCTGATGTCATCCGGCAGATCATTCCAGAGCCTTGGGGCCTTTACTGCAAAGGCTCTATCTCCTCTAGATTTCAGCCTGGCCTCAGGGTTGCACAGGAGACCCCTGCTGGAGGATCTCAGGTCTGGTACAGGTTCGTAAGGGGTTAAGAGGTCACAAATATATTCTGGAGCCAGGCCATTAAGAGCTTTAAAAGTAATCAATAAGAACTTAAAATCAATCCTAAAACAGACAGGGAGCCAATGTAAAGAGAATAAAATAGGGGTGATGTGGTCGTACTTCCTAGTTTGGGTTAATAACCTAGCAGCTGAGTTCTGCACTAATTGTAGGCGGTTCAAAGTTTTTTTATTTAGACCTGAGAACAGACTGTTGCAGTAGTCTAGGCGAGACGATATAAAAGCATGTATCACAGTTAGTATTTAAGATATAAAACAGAATTCCTCGTAATTATAGAAGCAACATTTCTATGGTGAAAGAAGCATGATTGAACAAGCTTAGCAATGTGTTGTTCAAAGCAAAAATTGCTATCAAAAAGGACACCAAGATTTCTGGCAACAGGCGTAATGTAGGTAGACAAATGACCAATAAAGGGTATAATCTGATTAGTAGTGTGCTGGGGACCAATTACAAGGTTTTCTGTTTCTATTCTGTTGGCAAACCATTCCAATACTGTGCCAGAGATGCCCACCCAACGACTCAGTCTATCTAGCAAGATGTCATGGTCTACTGTGTCAAAAGCAGAGGACAAGTCTAATAGCACCAGAAGTGAAGACATTCCAGCGTCCGCGTTCGATAGCAGGTCGTTAGTAACTTTTAAGAGGGCGGAAACCAGATTGGAATTTTTCGAAAATGTCATTGTTCTTCATAACTTCAAGGAGCTGCTTAGAAACAATTTTTTTCCCAGCACCTTGGAAATGAAAGGGAGTTTAGAGATAGGGCGATAGTGGTCGAGGTTGGTGGGATCAAGGCCGGGTTTTTTTAGGACTGGCTGAACACAAGCACATTTAAAATAATATGGAACACAACCAGATGACAGTGAGCTATTTATGATTAAGAGAAAATAGGAACCTAGATTGTCCATGATTTTGAATAAAAACTTTGTAGGGATAATATCCAAGGGGCAGGATGGCCTCATCTTTGACAGAGGCTCAGTGAGTTCCAATAAATTAGAGAAGTAGCTCCAATGATCCTGAGCTGGATGGTCCACATTTAGAAAGGCAGGGTGGGGGCTAATGCTAGATCTTATTTTTCCCACCTTTGTCATAAAGTGGGCGAGGAACTTTTCACAATCTGCGTCGCTGTCGGCCAAAGCAGAGCAGTAGGATTTACTAAGAGATCAACAGTGTTAAAGAGGAATCTGGGATTGTGCTTGTTGGTAGTGATAAGAGTAGAGAAATAGTGTGTTCTAGCATCTTTTACCATTGTATTATAGCAGATTAAAAACTCTTTCATAGCCATGAAATGTGTTTGGAGACCAGATTTCTTCCATCTGCACTTAGCTTTTCTACATTCCCGTGTACAATTTCTAATAGTGTCATTTAGCCAAAGCTGCTGAGCAGATTTTGTGTTAGGTCTAGCTTTCAGGGGCTATAAAATCTAAGGTGGACGAGCATGAAGAATTAAATAAATTTACTAGGTTATTTGTATTGCAGTCAATTGGGATTGAATTGTTAGTTGAGTTAAACTGCGTACAGAATTTCACTGCACTGTGCTGATTTAAAATTCGTGTGTACTTTGGCTGGGTTTTGACAGTGTTAGCTGTCAACATTTCACAAATGAACATAATAAGTTTGTGATCAGATACAGGCAAGTCCTTAACTTCCAAGGAGAGTAAATTGAGTCCCAGCGTGAAAATAAGGTCAAGAGTCTGGCCATGGTGGTGGGTCGGACCGGATACATGTTGCTGAAAATTAAGAGAATTTGTAATACTTTATCATAATTTAGAACTAGACTTCAGGAAATTCCCTGTGTGACAGTGAACTCTCAAATAAAACAGAAGGCCTGTAAAAAATAATCAGTGAAAGGCCACTTGCTGAGAAGTGCTTGGGGAGTCCCAGGGTATGATGTGACCCAAAGGTTTCTATTTTTAAATTAGCTTTTAAAAACCAATTTACAGTAGGTTATTTTGTATGGCTTCTCAAACAAGTTAAAAAATGCAAAAACAAGCACAATATCAAACTTAATAACTCATTCATATCCATTAATTTATCACATAAAATAATATTGTATATTGTGTTTACTGTATACTGGTACACAATAGAGATTAGAGATTGTAATGCATGATATATTTTGTCATTTAGTTTGCAAATGCAGCTACTTAGTACATTTTTAACTTTTTTGTGTTTAATAATTCCAGGTAAATCTGCACCAGGTTTCTGAAAGTGAAGAAGCATTTTGAGTTTGACATGCTATTATCAAAAGTAATCATAAACCCATGTGGTGAGAAAATACGGTGCAAACACAAACACATGCACCAGAAATATAATTCATTGTATCAGAGACCAATATCTGATTACCTTAACACATAAATGTACTTGAGTTAAATGAGAAATTGAGGAGTGGGGTTGGCGGTGATTTTGGGAATCTGACCCTTTAAAGGTCTATCTATTATAGTGAGCACAACCTTTGCAACTATCATTCAACATGTTCAACTATCATTCAGACCAGAATCCTATTTGGACAGTTTGTAAGTGCCTGCAAAGTAGAATGCCCATTGAATTTGAATTCAGCTATGCTAAGCTTTTAAAAAACTGTTTACCATCTGTCATGTTTACATTGCTGTTGGTACATGTGGCTTTTTGTTTACTTGCCACACGGGCTGTGACTGGGCATATGCAGCATGTTGTGTGCCATATTTAAAGAGAGTAAAAACCACACAAGTCTGATACAATCTGCCAGTTTTGGAAAGCCCCCAGTTTCACTGGGACTAGGTGTGTCCACATAAGAGCTATCAAAAAAGAAGATGCTAAAATCTGTCCTGTCACTATGATGATTCTTCTTTGTGTCTTGACATTCTGTTTCTATTTCTTCAGTATGTACTTAAAATGAAATCTATTCATGTGTTCTGTGGATTATCATGAGTCACAAGGACACTGTTCAAATACCAGTTGATTTGTAGTTTTTCAAATGTATCAGTACTTTCACTATCACAAAACAAACTCCCATATTGTTGCAGGAACACAGCACGTAAACCCACACAACTCATGCAAAGATACATGAAAGAACATTTCATTGGTTGTGATTTGGGTGAACTGACCCCTACTTTACGTTTTTAGTAACCTACACTTTATTTTAACTCATTATTCGCAATAACTGTTCCACGTTGTGTAACTCGCTCTGCTGTTGTTTTATCACCATCATACCTGCAACCTCATGTCAGGCTGCCCCACATTCTCGAAACTTTCCCCGCCCTCGCCACAACTTTAGCACGGCTAAATGAACGCACCGTCCTCCTATCTTTAGGGAGCTCGCGCTTCCTGTTGCCTGTTTCCGCACAGTAACGTCCGCACACAGTTTCTACCGCAGCCATTGCAGCCTGCAGCGAGGGAGTGAAGACTTTAACGAACACCTCTGTTAAAGAGCCGCTTGTCTGCAGTCAATACTGTGCGCAACATCATGTCGATGCAGCAGTTACGAGGCGAGAGGTGAGTGTCTGGCAGATTAATCAGTGAAACATCACTAACCACTAACTCTTTATTAATGACTTTATGCGTCTGTTCGGCTCGAAAGCGCAGTTTTATAGCACTTTAACTGACAATAAAATGGGTAATAAAATATCAATGCACCGATTGCCTATTGGCATAGGACTACTAGTTATTATATCACAATATAAAACCAGGTTATTATTAGGTTACATCTCAGTTCACTTTTTCTTTGATTCCTACATCTAAAATATAATAGGGTAATGAAACTAGAGGCTGTCAAACAGCTGCCAAATTTATGTAGCCTACCATAACTTTGAAACTTTGAAAAAGCTATTTGCCTAACATAGCCTCATATGAACTATACAGGCATACTGTATCTCTTAAGCTATTAATATTCTAAACCTGTAAAACCTGATCAATTGAAAATGAAACAATAAGCATTTAGTTTCCAGCAGCATACCATCATGAAATAGGACTACAGGGAAAAGTTGGGGCCTAAGTGTCTAAAATATTCTAACCAGATAATTTCTTTTACCTAGTGACTTTGATCAGCTGCCTCATAACATCCCTATCAGCGCTGCCATTGCTGATATTGAGGAGAAGAAAGGCTTCATTGACTACTTTGTAAGTTTTGAAAACTACCACAAATGTTTAACTGAACCTGTATAACAAAAAAACAGTACAAATGAGTTTCTCTCTCTCATCTCCCCCAGGTGTTTGTGATTGAGGTGAAGACTAAAGGGGGCAGCAAGTATCTCATCTACAGGAGGTATAGAGAATTTTTCAACCTACACCAGATCCTCGAGTCCAAATACTCTCCTGAAGGCACAGAGAAACCTGGTTCCAACACCTACATCCTGCCTTCTATTCCAGGTGGGTGTGTATGTGTTCACAGCACTGATAACTGCAGCGGCATGCAGACACATCACGACACAATATTCAACACAGTGTCAGGTTTCACATTAATATACATGTCTGTCAGGAGCCTGCACCTTAACAAACCCTGTGATTCTGATTTTGATTTTTTGAGGTCTGACAAAATCTCTGACCCATACTACTGTGTGTAAACAGTCACTGTCTCTGATTTCCTATTTAGTTAAGTTGCTTTCCTGGCAAGATGAATTGTTCCATGGGCTACCATGTTGGACTTTGTCCACATAAAAGGCTTCAGTGAGCGAAACATTAAAAGCTGCTAAATACATTTCTGAGAAACATTTGAATATTTTTCTTAAAAATTTCAGATAACAGCTGCTGAAGGACCAAAATACTCTGGTTCTGATTTAAACCTTCTGCAAGTTTAGCTTTATGTGTTGAGAGAATAACCTCAGGTTTTCATGAGGGAAGCTGGTGTAAGACCGTAAGTAAATGTAAAATGTTAAAAACATTATATGTCTTGATCCTGACATACATTAAGTATATTTTGACAGGTAATATCCCATAATGGTGTTCTCATACAGACAGCAGCACTGCAAAACAACAACGAAAACAAAAACTGATTAATTTCAATGAGACAACTGATGGCTCCAGCAAAGAAAACCTAGAGTGGTCTGCCAACTTATTTGAACCTGGCTTAAATTCTGCTGCAACACAGTGTGATGTCATCTATCAAAGTGTTGTGTTGGTCAATCACTCATTTGCAAGTGCACCTTCCTGCTGGATTACTTTGTACTGGGAGTGGTATTAACTGCACTGCGGCGCAATGTTGTAGTGTGTGATAAGCATTCTTGGTTGTATTAATCAAACTGGACTTCCTGCTCTTATTTAATTTCTTTAAATTAATTTTGCAACCTGCAGCAAGCCCCCCACCAACGCAGACTGCGCTCTTTAATTTTATTGAGCTACCATTTGCAGTCTGAATGCCAGCTAATGTCACTGAACCAACTCTTTTTTCAATGATTGATAAATATGAGTTAACCTAATTTGTTATGCTAATTTATTAGTGTATGATGGAATCAGCACACAGTGCGTCATATTCCCATATAATTGTGTTAAAAAAACAAATATGTCAAGTATTGTGGTATATAAGGCAGTAGCAAGCAACTGGTCAGAATTTCTCCTTTTTATATATTTTTAGCTACTGTATGTCTATTTATTTGACAACTTTCCAACAAATAGACGACCTGTCACTGTCATGACTCTAGACTATATGCCCATAGTGTGGCAAAGCTACAGCAAATGCTTTTGATCTGAATTCTAGGGTCATTTGTGAAATACATGACACTCTGAAAGTATAACCTTTTTGTTTATTTGGAATTATTTACCTTATTCATATAATTATATTGTCAACCATTATTTTAAATGTTTTACACTGTAGGCAGGCAGTAGTAAAGTAAGCTTAAAAATGGCCAATTAGCCAACAAAACAAAACGATAACATTTTCCAGAATGAACACAATAACAGCAAAGGGCTTGGAAAGGAAACTAGATCAAGAATGTATAAATATAAAAGTGTTTTAGAGGATTATGAATCTGAGAATTTAGGTTCTTAAGATAATTTTATTGCTCCTTTTGTTTGAAATCTTCCCATAGTTCTACTTCATGTTGAATTGCCAAACAAATATTGAATTCAATGTGCCACTATAATGAAATCTTTAATTTTAATAATAAGGTTTGCATTTTTCTTGTTTGGTGAGAATAGAGAGAAGTCGGCCGGGCTACTGTAATTTCCAGTTTCACAGTGATTTTGCTGTGTTGGGGCTTTGCTGCTGAATACAGAGGGAACACTGTACTTCACTGCACCATTTCTGCCTTGTCACTCTGTAACCTTCACCTTCAAATGCACACTCATTCTGCTCTACTTCATGCATATGGAGAGGAACAGACTGAGTTTGTGGAAACAGCTGGCTGAATTTTCTCCCTGTGGCTAGGAAAACTGACACTCATTGGAACATATTTTTTTTAAAGTGAGGATCTGCTACACGTGCTGGACATAGATTTGTCATGTCAGATATCATAAATCAAAAAAGTATGTCCCTAAGTGGATTGATGCATCACTGGGTTTGCTTGATGAATTTAAAAAAACATTAGCAAGACTAGGTAGAGCTTTTTTACAATTGAGCCCCAGTTTCTTATGAATTTACTTTTCATAAATCCAATTCTATTAAAGCCACAAGGGTAGAGTAACAGCATATTTTAGGCACATTTTGTTGCATAATAATGTGAAGTCAAGCACTGTGTCACACTAGTTCTCCAGTGAGATAACTGCTGTCTGAAGGGTAAAGGCCTGGACGTACTTGCTTTTAACTACGCGTTTGCGTATCCTGCGTTCCTTTGGAGCGTAGGTTGTGCACGTCTCCAGATATTAACGCTAAGCGTCCGTGAGATGCAATTCCACCATTAAACACAAAAGAAGAAGAAGGTCAGCAGCAGACTTTAAAAAAGGAGATTTGTGCAGGATGTTTAAAATAAAACTCCTGGAGCTAGTCCGCAATTACCAAGATCATTATGATGTCTCAATAAAATCACAACCTCCTCGAGTGTCGCTATGTTTGGTTTGTTTACGATGTGCAAATTCAGAGGTTGTCTAGAAGATAATCTGGTGTCAGCGAGGGATGATCCGACTCTGATCTGCCCCCTAGTGGATTTGCGTTTAATCCTCCAGGTACACACAAAGTATGCAGACATGAATGTGAACATTCATGCCGTTTGTGTCGCTGGTGCTTGTTTACGCCTACGCATTGTTAAAAAGCAAGTATGTATTAACACCTACTCTCAAAATAGTTATTCAGTAGAATTAAATTTGAGTACTTTGTCAAACATAAGGTAGAAGTAGAAAGTCCCAATCAAGATTTTGGGACCTAACCTTATGAGATGTTTTATGCTGCTTAAATATGTTTCTATCACATGGAAATAAAACCTGTAGCCCTCTAGATTTGCCAACCTCTCTGTCTGAAATCGGAGTCAGTCACACTGATTTGCCCAAATAATGTTTCACATTCACACACGTTTTTCACTTGGATATGCAGTGAATTGCTCGCACATGTAGCCTTTCAAAATCCATAGGATCAGTTCAGGACATTCTCCAATAATGAGTAGCTAATTAAAGCCCCAGATAGACAAAATGTTAGTATCTTTGCAAACTTCCTTCTGTGTAACTCAATTAACCTAATGTAAATCCTCTCCAATAAAGGTCTTGGAATAAATCTCTTTATATATGTCTGTGTTACAGTGTCATATTGTCAGGTTAAATGTCAAAAACTGCATAGCCATCAGCCATGACAGTGCCACTGAGGAGTATATCCTTTAAAGCCTTATATTAGAAGACTGTAATAACTAAGTATAATCCACAGTGACATTCAGAATAGTCAGAAAAGAGCAGATGGATAGAAGGACAGATGAATGCCACAAGGAAGATACAGAGACAAACTGCAAGGAAAAACAGTCATGTTAATGGGTAGTAGTGATGAAAGAGAGCGATCCATCTGTCCGCTTTCAATTTCCTTTTCCAGCTATGTGATGCAACAGCATGAACAGAGAACCCAAACAACTTGTTTCTGCAGTAACTTCTAACTTTCTCTAGTTTGGTGTAGCGCCCTAAGGCCAAAGCTTTCATCCGAAGCACTTTACAAACACGATGTGGATTAATAAACAATCCACTCTACCTCCTAAGCAACAGGCGCCTGAGTAGCTGCACCTGGATATCAAGTTTCCTTACTCAGCCATATAGAAAAACACCAGCCACCCTGCAGATAAAACTTATCTTGGCTGCCAGTGCCCAGTGTATTATTCCCCCAAGCACCTACTTAAAGTTCATAATACACGTAGTACATAACAACACGTCATGAGACATTTGGTTTGTGGCTATGATAGTAGTGTTTGATTGTTTGAAGGAGATGTTGTGCTCCCATGGAAATCTCTATCATGACCTTTCTTCCACAATTAATATCTTTACCTGATCACAGAAGATAACCAGACTTTAAATTTGCTTTATATAAATGTGAATGGCGACCAGGGCTATATTGGCTCCTCTACCAACTTCTCATGCAAACTATACACAGGCTCAAATACTGTAGGTGTGGACAACATAATCATACCTACTTCATAGGATGTGTTATTGCAAATAGTATAATAATAAATAAAAAATAATAATACGTTTTTTTTTCGAAGTACATTTTGATTTGTTTAATGCATTTCTCTCTGCATTTTTTATAGTCCCTCCACCCCTAATGTAATATAAGATGACAAGAAGTTGAGTTGCGTAAGGAGAAATCTGAAAGGGAAATAAAGATAGAAAAATACACCCAACAGAGCATTTATAGACTTCATAATCGAAATAAAGAGTTTACACAAAGTCCAAAGAAGGAAAGTCATTGGCCCATGCAAGTGACATGTTGTGTAAGAAGACAGTGCTGGGAAGAAGTAGCCGGACTGGCCACAATCAAACAGAAGAATCAGCCACTGCAAGAGCGTTTATAATGAGCCTATAATGAACTGATGAGTGTGTGCTGTTTAATGCTCAAAGCCAGGCTGGACAGACAGAGTCCTGCAAATATGAGACCAAAATCTAGTCACAAATTCATGTAATATGCTAAATACAGTAATCATACAAGTTTTTCTATGTGCAGAACAGTTTAACTGTACCACCACACCATTTTAAATATGTATAGTGTTTTTTTATGATGCAGTATGTCTGTGTTTATTCTTGTGTCCTCATCTGCCTGATGGCTCCAGTCTTCGTTCTGCAGCTCATTGTTTTCCCATAAGTCAGTCTGTCTGGGAGCCACCGTCAGTGTCTGTATTGATTATCATAGGCTGGAAACCAACATCTGCACCAATAAAAGCCAAGGCTTTGAATGGTTGGCTCAGACCATTGATTTTAGGTAAGATGAGGACAGAGTGAGGTGAGTTGAATGTGTGTGTGTGTGTGTGTGTGTGTGTGTGTGTGTGTGTCTGCACTGTAATCACACTAAATTCTCATTCAGATTTATTCCTGTTCAAAGTCAAACGGCTATTGACTTGTGAACAGTGTTTAATAAATGAAACATTGTGTTTGGTTCAATGCCCAGTGTCACATTTACTATATGTGTTATACAGCAAAAGTGCAGCAGAGACGTAATCTGATGTAATCGCAAGAACACATGATGACTCTCCTCGCATCTACTGCCTTTGTTACAGATACAAAAGAAAATAAAAATATGTCTATGGATTTTTGTATATCGGAAAAGAAAAAGAGTCCAAAAGTGGAACTCAACTCCCTTCAAGAGCCCTGAAGTTGGGTCAACCCCACATTAAGAACCAGTGGACAATGTAATATTTCTAGAATTACATTTTCAAAGAACCTTCATCTGTTTGATCTTCATGGTGCATCTGTGGTGTTGTCTTATGGCTGGAGCTCTGCCAGAACTGCATCCAATCCAAACTGTTCAAACAAGGCTTCTGCTGTTTTCTGATCCGTTTACCATTCTCTCAGCCCCTCTCTGTCCTCCCCTAAGTGTTTGATGTTCACGGTATGTTTTGTGTGCCAAACACGGGGTAAAGGTACAAATGATTCTTATTCTTGGCATTTGTTTCAACCTGCTTACAGCAGCAGTTGAGTGCTGTTTGCCACGTAGTGTTCAGTGTGAGTTTCAGCCGCCGTAGAAATGCATTTCAAAGTCAAGGTCAGAATTTAAAATTATGTTTTAAGATTGTGAGCTGTTTGTCCTTATTGTAGTGTTTCTTTAATGGTCAGGTTAACAAGCAGCTGAGAGTGGTCCAGTAGTTTTGTCTCATATACAGCCTGGCCTGATTTCATGATAGAGGTTGTTGGAGCCGTATGGAGACTAAAGGGAAGAGCTGCAGACACGACGCAGGGCTACTCGATGTGTTTTTTGGGTGTAAAAAAGTCTTTATTTTTATTTACAGTTAATTTTCTCCTAAAAAGATGCTAAAATTGAACCACAGTCAAAGATAAGACAGTAGAAAACACAGGGCTGTTTGTAGCTTTTTATGCACCAGTATCTGTTACACTGTGAATTCTGTGGCCTTTCACAATTTTTATATTGTATTATTATTCACATGTTTTGTTTTTTTTCTGTGACAGCAACAATTTAGACACAAGCCTTTTGACACATTTTTAACATAAGTTCTTAGACTTTAAGGCAGTAATTCTCATTATCACTTTCTATATAGGGAAAGTTCTACTTTTCTACAAACTCTGATTTAGCATCTGCCACTGAGGAGTCTGCTGGATAATATTAGATCTGATGGGTTTAATTGCAGTGCCAGATCTCATCAGGATGGAAAGGGAATAAGACAGACAGGGGAGATGGAGGAGGGAGTGGTGGGAGGATGGGTGGTGGGACTGAACAAAAAAAAAATTTAATGGGAAAGGATAGAGGTCTGTGTGGTCAAAGTGGAATTGTTTTGTTAATGAAAATTAATTAATGGAATAATATAAAAGATTTTAATGCCAGACTCTGTTTTGTTCGTTCTCTCTCTCTCTCTCTTTTTAAAAAAAAATATAATCCCTTTTATTTTCAATTTTATGCAGTAAATCTGTATAGAAGATGTAAATGGACAATCAGTTTAGTCTCTTTCCAGTGTATCAATCTAAATATCAGCCACTATCTTGAAGTCAAACAAATTTTCTACTCCTATTTTCTTGTTTTATCACAGGCTCAGACTTTGGCCTAAATGCGACATAGATGTTATTACAGAAAATAGAAATAAGAACTACTCTGCGATAGATTCAAGGTCACAGCAAATAGTGGGAGTTTAACAGATTAGTCAATGATTCATCGAGTGAGTAAAAGAGTGAATTTGTGTCTGAGAGTGATTGAGTGAGTTATCATGCTCAAGAGTGAATGAGATGAAAGAAATTGGGAGAGGAGAGAGGGCTGAGTATTGTGGCTGAGGGTCATTAAGACTGTGCTAAATTTGATTTAACAGCAGTGTTAGATGGCCTTGGATGAATTGTTGAGGGGCCTGATTTAGAGCATTTGGAGTCTGCGCTGTGCCTCATAATTTCTGACTGGACTTGGTGTGATATTAGGGATAAATGGTAATATGTCCATAGTCTTAAGAAGGGTGTCTTTTTTTAGAGGAGTGTTTGTGTACCGTAGTTTGGACAAAATGTGGTTTTGATTGAAAAATGATAATTATTATATGTATTGCTACCGTATATGGCATTCTTTTTAACTTCAAAATTGACTTTAAAACAACTGACTCTCAGGGCCAGATGCAAACATCTGTACAGATGAAAAACTCTGCAAATACAAAAATATGCATACATACTGTCTTCATCAGATTTATAAAGCCATCATAATGATGATTCTGTTTTATAAATCTCATTCAAAATAAAATTGTGTGCACAGGCCTGAGTCCCACTCCCAGTCAACCATATATGGACGTACTGTACACATGCCTTTAATCAACTGTTAAGAATACCTCAGTCTGCTCCTACAGGCTCTCAATAAAAATAATGCCAAAGATAAAATGCAATTTCATTGAATCCCACTGGTGAGGTCCTCTAACAAGGCCTAGCATGTTCTGACATGGTCATATCATGCCTGTATACTTTTTTTTAATACCACTTAAAGTGTCAATAATTCATTTGATCATCACATGTTTCATAATCATAGTTATGTTTACTGTCAGTGTTTCATACCAAACCTCTTCTTGGGGTTAACAATGTAAGAACTTTTGTAGTGTGGCCAATACAAACATGGCCATGTTTGCCTGCTAGTACATTTTTGCTTCACTGCCTTAGTTTGTGCAAAGCTAAGCCTCTTTGCATGTTACAGCCAATGTCAATAAGTGGAATAGCGCAGGAATGTATATCATGTTGCCTGGGTGCAGGTGCATCCTTGTGCTCATAACAAAAACTCCACAGGGTATCTTTATATTTATTGGTGGGCAGACTGCAAAATAATCATATGCAGTCAGTGAAATTGGCATAGAGCCTAAAAGATTAACATTGCATATTAGATTCAGTCTTTCACCTTATTTTTTTCATTTATAGCATGCTGAGCTTGCTCTAGAGAAACGTCTGTTCGCCTGGTCTGAAGTACAGTGTCTGTGAAGTGTGCACATTCTTCTATAAATACTAATTTACAGTATGTGTGGGAAATTATGTAGCCCTTGATTATACATCTGAACCCTGGTGATTTTAGTGCTGCACCTTTTTTATTGTGATTATGTTTCTGTTTAGGAAAAGTCTTCATTGGCAACAAGCAGGAGATTGCAGAGAGCAGAATCCCTGAACTCAACACCTACATGAAGGTAATCATGTTTAATTTTATGCACGTTGCAGTCTTTTCTTTTGTACAAAGGTTGTTGAGTTGTTGGCATGCTTGGTATCTTCTGCCGCACACAGTGCAGAAGCCTACAACTTAGTGGGCTGAACGATGCAGTAGGTGGATAAGCACTGACTCGGATATTTCGGCAGTAGTTTGCAGATCAAGCTCAACATGTAGGCGTTGCTGCTCTCTTCTCTTTGCTCTGCCCTGTGCCCACATCACGTCTGACTGACTATAGTTGTGGGACTTTTGACATGTTTCGGTGTTGCTCCATCGCTAAAAACACGATCAGGTTCTCTGTCTCCCACTCACTCACTTCTCTTTTCTGCTGTACTCTTTTTTTTCCCTCAACCTACGTGGTTCCCACTTTGCCACACTCTCTCGCCTTCGCTCGCCTTGCACTTGTAATCTTTCTCACTTCATCTCCTCTCTTTCATCCACTTCTTTCACCCTTCTCACACAAATCTCCCACTACCCTACTTCTCCTTCTCCTCTTCCATCAAACTCCCACTCTCCTTACACCCCTCTTGTCTCCGCAGGCCTCTCTAACCAGTCACCCTGATTTCCCTCTTTTTCCATCTCTCCTCTTTATCCATCTGTCTTCCCCATCTTCCACCTCAAACACTGCCTCATTGTCTGTCTTTCGATCATTCTTTACTCTACTCCTTTCCTTTCCTTCTTGTTATCCAACCCCATCCCATCTCTCTAGCCTCATTCTTCATCTCTCTGCTCTCTCCCAGAGGTTGCTGAGTCTGCCAACATGGTTGTTGCTCGACGAAGCTCTCAGGATGTTTTTCTACCAGACGGACCAGGACAGCCAGCATAAACCACGAGCCCTCAGGCGTCTCCGCCCACCCACCCGCAAAGTGTAAGCCCCCCTGTACACAATGCTAACAAGCACAAAGAGAGTGATTGGGAGTAACGCTAGGCAGTTACCTAAACCCCATGAGCACCAGGCTAGATGTGACTAAACATAAGAAGGAATCTCAAGATAAATTTTTATCAGTGCTTCAGATTAGTTGAGACAAAAAGGGCCCTAAAAAGGGAAAGAGTGGACTTTTTTCCAAATGCGTAAACCCTGAGATGCTTAGACTATTTTATTTATATAAGTAATTAAACGGGTAACTTGAAGTTGTTAGCATTTTAATGATAGTTTTTTCCCAGGTACATTTAGAAATAGAAAGATTTTAAGCAAAATTGACCGAGACCCTACAGTGACATTGTCTGAAAACATTATTTATAATATACCTCTGATTAACTGATGATCACTGACTTAAAATAGAAATTGTTGTAATCTTATATACTAATTTATAGTACTTTGATATCGAATTTAACTCCTTTATTTATATATGTTGGCTCTATACCCTATACATTGCTGACTTCTGTTGGCCTCTAGAACTTGACTCTTGTAACATTTTATGGACGCTAAAAGAAAACTTACAACCATGCAGCTTTCGTTACAGAGCTTTCCATCTACAGTAAATGAGTGCTATTAGGTCTGTATATTGAACAAGGGAGGTCATTTGGACTGAAAATTCAGTTACACAGAAGAAATCAAAATGGAAGCAAAATTCAGTTGTTTTTTTTTTAAATCTTTGTTTAAATTGTCCTTAATAACAAGCAGTTTGTTGTGTATGAGTGGATCTAGAGATACAGCATTTAGTATGTTACTTTTTCATGGTAAAACCACAGCCTAAAATACTGAAAAATCACCTTCTAGCACAGTGAAAGGTGATACAGCTGTGCAACAAGTCATAAATATTTTATTTCAATCAAAACATAGCTGTCCTGAGTTGATGATGATGTCCCATTTGGCAAAAAAGCGCTGTCTCGATTCCTCCCATCTTATCCTTGCATCTCTCCCTCACATCATAAATGGATGCAGTTAAGCAGCAAGGAACTGATGGAGCTAAGGACATAAATTTGGTATCGAGAAAACTCAACAGAGGCTTGTTACCCTTTTTTTATGGTCTACTTCCTCATTCAAAACGGCTATTCTGGCTTCTGATTGGCCCATTTCCTTGTGGTCAGATTACACCAGCAGGAGATGTGGTAAAGAGGGACTCTCTCAACAGGAAATTATGCAAAGGTAGACCCCCATTACTTCCTCTACTCTTGCACCTGACGTGCCTTTATTTATACATATGATCGGTGTTGTGTGTTGGAATATTACAAGGAACTGTGACATTTCCTCTTTCCAATGTTGCCACATACTGTGTCCTACACATGGTGTCACATGGTTCCAATATTTTACAGTAAATACAATATTTTTTTATGACTTGCTTTGTTGAACCTTGGCAAAAAAATTCCTTGCACTGTTATACCACTGGCTATATTTTCTTGCTGTGTCAAGTTGTATTTTAATTTTCCATATTCTTTACAAAACTATTTAAAAATGCAAAAATAAAGTTGATTAGACTTACATAGTCTTAAACTTAAATGTAGTATCTTAGACTCCACTACACTTATTTTGCACTTAAACAAGACTCAGTTGCCATACTAGTGGCTCAGTGAGGCTGGACCGGGTCACAACGGTGCTTTGAGCTAAATGCTTGATAACAGGCTAAAGTTTAATTCCATGTTAATCCAGTTAAAAGTTGTCAGATAATTTCTCTCTGAACCAAATATGTCAACAATATGGTGGTGCTACAGGAAAAGTCAGGGGATCACCAATATCAGGAGTCATCCTCTGGGGAACATGAATGTCTGTTCGGTTTTCATGGCAATCCAATAAATAATTGTTCAGATATTTCAGTCTGCCCAAATTGGTAGACGGACTATGCTATATCTAGAGCTAGTATGGGTAAGAATACAGAGATTTGGTGTGGCAGGAAATAATAAGAGGCCAAAATTTTACACTTTAAAAGGCCTTAAATGATAAGATGTTCATCTTACATCAAGGATGCCTGGTACCAGACCTTTGAATCCTCCCACTCCACCAAGCTGTTTGATTCTGATCTGGCATCAAGACATGGATGTGATTTTTAAAAAAGCGATTGATCCACTGAGGGGGGACTAACGCCGTTGTCAAGCTGTTTTCAAGCATTGTTAAGCTGTGCGCCGCAACCAAAGAGGAGTAATAACAACAACTGTGACTGCTAAAGACAAGATAGACGCTGCTATCAAGGCTGTTCTAAATCCATTAAAAGTAAGTTACTTGGTTGTACTGTGCTCTGTTCCACTCTTAAAACCCCAACAAAACCAGTATGTTGGCATGGCTACTGCACATCAGTGTCAACTTAGATTAGATTTTGCGGATAAATTGGTCTCTAGTGATTGGTTACGGAAAATCAAATCCCCCACGGAAATCAGTTTGAGTAGCAATGTCTGACTGAAGATGGAATTGGAGTGAAACAAGTTGACAGTTCCGTCTGATATCAGGCAGGCGTTCTTTTATTGATTACACCTGCAGTTTGTAGGAAGTGGCCTGTTCACTTACTGTGTAACTGTCAACTTTTTTTTGTCCCTCTTGTCTTTTAGGAAGACAGTCAAACCAAAGATGGACATCTTCTCCTCCCCCAGGGCCGAGGTATGTGTAGTTACATTGTTTTTTGTTGTTGTTACTTTGGTTACGATCTTCATCGCCACCCACAAAGCAACAACATTTTAGTCAAACACCCATGCAGAATGCATTTCATCACCTCGAGAAATAACATGTGATCCTTTCAGCTCCCTTGACATAAACATAACATTACACAGCCCTGCCCATGGCACCACATTAATTTGAGACCCTCACAAACAAGGCACATAAAAACACACCAAAACACCAAAAAGAATCATACACAATGATTTCACTGATGTGACAAATCAAAAAGGATGTCTTCACTTGTCAAGTGTTGTTTCACACTTTTTCTCCTCTCTCCTGCTTGTGACTCTGTTGACCTCATCAATAGTTCCCGCTTTGCTTCACTTCCTTTTTTAATTTCTGTATCCATCTCGGATTAGCCTCCCTCTCCTTCTTCTCCTCCTCCCATTCCTTCCCTTCCCCTTAACAACCCTTACATGTGTCCCTTCCTTTTCCGCTCCCCTCCCTATATATTTTTTCAAGGTTGTGACTATCCCTCATCCATCTCACCCCCTTCTTCGTCTTTCCCTTCACATCCCCTCACTTTTATTCTGTTCACATCCTCTGCTCCATAGAAAAGGGAAGAGAACCAGTGTTTATAGTCTGTGGTCGTTTCAGCTAGAAGGTGTGTGTTTGTGCGGTTGTGTAGCTAGTATGGTTCAGATGCAGGTGTGCAAGAAGGCACAGTCAAGGCAGAGGTTAACATGGTAATGACATGCCAATTAAATTCTCCAAGGAGGTAAAAATGGCTTTTATTCTTTGGACAATCAGCACAGTCCCATTGAACACACATACACACACATACTTCTAATCCTTTGAGGACCCTTAGAGACATAGCTTCAATTGGTCAACAGAAAGATAGAAATGCACTCTCAATTAAAACCATTATAAATGCCTTTAGTAACTGTGACTTGACTGTAATGCAGTAGTCTGCCTTATTATTTTATAAATTTCTAAAAACATTTTGAAAAAGTATGATACAGGTTAAAATATAGCTAATCCTTTAGAAAATGTCAGAAAATTAACTATATTGATAACTGATTAATTGTTTACCTCATTTTGGAGGCAAAACAAATGCTGCTTTTCACTTTTTTTTTATCATAGTAAGCTGAACATTGGTTTGTTTTGGAATGCATTTGACGATGTCAGCTTGGATGTGAGAAACTGAGAGGGACATTTTTCATTACTGTCTCAACAATTAATCGATTGAAATCAAGAAAACTAGAAGAGTGCGACCAGTAGAGTGCAGATCTCCGCCAGATGTCGAGTGAATAATGTACCAACCTCTTAAGAAATTTCTATTACGTTATTACACACTTTTTTTTTACATCGTATAAAGAGTGACAAAGTCCATGTAGAGATAAGGTTGGGGTGGATGGATGGGTCAAACACTTGACTTTCACTCAGATGAAACCCATATGAAACCAAAAGTCACATGGCACACACATGTCCAGCATGTATGCATGAGAGTGGTTGTATGAAGGGGAGACCATGTGCAGGTTAACTTATCAAGGTGTAAACAGAGTAGACAGGTTAAATGGAGACAAATCTAGGAAATTCCAAAACATCAGTGATGTCAAATGTCTATTTCAAAGTCAAAATGCTAACAAAGGAATCCACCAGCACTAACATGACCGCCATGTATGTTGTCCCATGGCAGAAACAAGATTCCAAAATGAAGCAGTTGATCACTTGCGGCTCCTGAGTAGTGTGGAGTCAGCGGCGGTGTAAAACAGAGCAGTCAGTAACGCATTAATTAATTACGATAACACAGTTTTTATTATTACTATTATTATTTTGAAAGTCCGTTTCTCACTGGCTCTGAATACACATGCAGTCAAATGAGTCACAGGAGGGGTGAGATGTTGATCAGCCTGCAAATCACCCATCCAAACAAGCAGTGGAGGGAGACTTCGGCAGACTACATTGGATGCAGCGTGTGAGAGAAGTAGATAGGGGATATTTGCAAGTATAGATATTTGTGGATATTATCTCTTTCCATCCATGAAAATCATCATAAGGAAAGAGAGATGTCTTTTGATCTAAATCATGGTCTATCATGGATTTATATTCAAATGGATGGATAGATAGTTTATATTCAAATGGATGGATAGATAGTTACACAGTGTTACAACTAACCCTGCTCTGGTGAGTTTGTCTTTAAACCTGGTTAACACTTAACACTGTCAGGTGTTTCAAAACTACTATATTTTAGGCAAAAAGACGGTTATTAAGGTAATACATGATTGGATTCAGTGACTTACACACACAGCTCAGTAACCGAAAAATAAGTATGATAAAGAAATTTGCTTATGTGCCGTGAAATCACTCTGCCCTGTGTATCTTGACAAAAATAAGTCCAATCTCTTTAAAAATTGGTGTCTGCTTGCTCTTTGATAAACTGACCTAAATGTGACCCTTCAATGTCAGTTTATGTCTGCAGGTGAAGAGTGTGTGTTTCTGCAGCTCTTGAACTCTGTGCGCTTCATCCCCTTGAAAAAGCGTTTAACTCTTCCTTCCACTACAAAGAAAAAAACGATACGGCTCTTTCAAAACACACACACGCGCACACACACACACACTCTGTATCTCTGCACACTTCAGTGGTGTTTTATTGCCAGACTAACAGCAACATCTCCATTTTACTCTCTCTCTCCCTCTCTCTATTTCTTTGCCGCCCCTTTCTCCCACACAGAAGTAAAACATTGGTGTACGCTACTCACGAAGCAACCAGCCTACTCAACATTTATTTTAGCTTTCTCTCTTTCTCTCTGAGAAAAAAATTAGTGCTCCTCTTTGTGTTTGTGTGTGTCCTGCCATGTGTTTTTTCAGTGCAGGGACGTGGCTGTAAAAGTCCATCCAAACAATGATCAATGGCTGGTCTGAGGCTGATGGATAAGAGGAGAGTGCGGGTATTTGTCACAGTAGAGCTGGTGCAAGCATAAGCATTTACGCTACAACACTTCATTCCACTCCACTTAGTATTAGCTCATGCTTAGCCCCAAACAGTGTAATGAGTAATTG
Source organism: Micropterus dolomieu (assembly GCF_021292245.1). Taxonomy (NCBI): domain Eukaryota; kingdom Metazoa; phylum Chordata; class Actinopteri; order Centrarchiformes; family Centrarchidae; genus Micropterus; species Micropterus dolomieu. Next base: position 1,904,812 of record NC_060153.1, on the reverse strand, counting down.
CTGTTTGCTGTGGCACTATGAGCTCCAAACAAGGTCAATGGGACTTTCAGTTAGCATGATTTTATGCTGTGCACAAGATGTAGGGCTGGTTTGTCTGATGTGACAAAATTGATGATTGACAGACAAAGAAGCAGGGAGAGATAAAGGAGAGAAAAGAGGCAGACAGTATCTTAGAGAGTCAAAATGATGAAGTGCAAAAATGCAAGAAAAAAGACCACAAAATTAGAAAATTGAAAATCAAGCAGGTCTTAATCGACCGAGGCTCAGCCCTTCTTCTTTTGCAGAGAGCCATTAGAGCAGAAATTAGATCCTATTTTAGATAAAGACCTGCCTGAGCCAAAAAAGCTGATATCCAGGTACGCTTAGTCCTCGTCAGGAAGAAATATGACCGTACAACGCATGGATATGAGCCATTGTGATGAAATTACTGAAGATTTAGCAGGTTTGATACTTGAGTTTAGAAGAACATTCAAGACCAGTTTACCTCAGTGGATATGTTTATACGCATTTAGTTTAAACAATGAAAGTAAAGGTTAAGATGATACATTGATATGTCAGCAGGCTAAGTGGGTCTTTACTCAGGCTCAACTACTCCACTACTCTATTTTGTATAAATTAACAATAGATCTGATGGTTGTCTAATGTAAAAACGAATCACAGTGGTGAAATTGCAGATAATTAAACCTTAACTCTGCAGCTCTACTGAGCATTTTAGCTGTTGTATCTCACTGTTCTATCTCACACAGACTCCGCCCTCTACTGGACTCTATGGGTACTACCTCCTCCAATCACACGCAAGCACTTGCCCACTGAAATTTTATCGTGCACGTAGCCGACCAATAGGACGTTGCTACCGATACGTGCGTGACGTATAAATAGCAGTGTCCCTACTGCCTCAGCATCCTTTTTTCTTCAGCGAACTGCTCACTGAATTCACCACCTCCACGGATGGAGTCGCCACTTCTAGAAAATTATCTTTGCACCCAGGCGAGGTGACCTATGTCCTGCCCGGACGAGTCCAGCCCTGCGGCCTTGTGTTCACAAAGCCACTGTTCTACATATGCTGCTTGTGTGTACACTGTGGTGATGCTTGTGAATGTTAAACTGTTTATTAGAAACACATTACATTCTTAAAAGTGCTAACTCCCCACCACCAACCCCATCCCATTGAGCTAGCCGCGTTGAACGCGCCGCTGCGCTCACTGACGCTAAGCTAACGGTTAGCTGCACGGCCCACGCCGCCGCGCTCAGCGACACTAAGCTAACGGTCCGCCCTGCGGTTTCAGTGATAGTGCAGTCAGTAAAACCCTGTCCAAGAAGAGTCTGGCCAGCTGGCTTTGTGAGTGAATCTCCCAAGCTTGGACACGGGCAGGAACAGACCCACCCTTAGCTGTGTGTGCACATTCCACTCGGAAGCGTGGAAGTGTCTACGACCCTTTTTCAGCGGAGTGTGTGTCGAAGAGATCTGCACAATGGCATCTTGGCGCTTACTGTGCCCGTTTGTGCGTTTCTATCTCTTTGATATATCGGGCTCCTTCTCAGGATCCTGCTCGCAAGTGCGACCTAGGATCTGAAAAGTGAGGATCTGGTGACTACTGGGTGTAGAGGGGGAACATACACTGGCAGTGCCTGACGTTCCAGTGAGAAGACAGGGCAGTCCAGGTGTTAATGGTCAGGCCCCTATTGGTCCAGCGACCTTCTCAGGGGTGTCCCACCACTCTGTCACTAGGTGATGTGTTGTTTGGCTGTGGCCGACCAGGTTGGTGTGGTGGACTTTGGCTTGTCGCGGCTAGGGCGGACAGTCATCAGGCTCTACCCACTGTACCCATAGAGTCCAGTAGAGGGCGGAGCCTGTGTGAGATAGAACGAAGGTTACGATATGGTAACCCTAGTTCTATACAGGCGGAGCCCTCTACCGATGAGCCCTGCCGCTCTGACGCTGTCTGCTGAAGAGGCGGTCGGATGCTGAGGCACGCACATATCGGTAGCGACGTCCTATTGGTCGGCTACGTGCACAATAAAATTTCAGTGGGAAAGTGCGTGCGTGTGATTGGAGGAGGTAGTACCCATAGGGTCCAGTAGAGGGCTCAGCCTGTGCTTATAGAACTAGGGTTACCGTATTGTAACCTTAGTTTTAGTTGCACAGCAAATTAACTGTTTCGTGCACTCTCACCACTCCCATTAGCCTCGTATCCAGCAGCAGCAGGAAGCAGTCTTCAGCAGCATACCTGTTACAAACTCACTGGATGTCACCTGCCTGACACTACACAGCAGACAGACAAAGATAGAGACTAGCTGGTGAAAATAGGCCCAGACTTACAAAAATACATAAATTGCCATAACATCTACATTTACGAACTACTGATAAAGAACACAACATACCATGCATTTAAAATATATATACAATGTACCCAAGGACAAAGTCAAATCAAGGACAGCTGGACTTGATTGAAGATACTCTCATTCAGGAGCCTTCTTCATTTCTGAAGGTGAAAGGAAGAAGCCTCTCGGATGAGAAGTGAAAAATCTTCATTCAAGTCCAGTTGCCCTTGATTTAACCGTCCTTGGATAACTATGACCTGTAGAATTTTCACAGATTTATGAAATGTACATCACAGCAATAAAAGTACATCACAGCAATAATCAAATTTGCTGAGTGTAAAGTCTCCAACCAACTCTTGCACTGAAAAATGAGGACATAGAAGCAGTAAGGCAATACACTCACTATGTCAGCTGGAGTTGGGTCAAATATATAAAGTAGGCTACATCACAGCAATAATCAAATTTGCTTAGTGCAATGTGATCCTGCTCGAACACGATACGGGACCTCCCAGATTGGGACCGGAACCTATTTGATTGCATCCAGCACCTCCTTTGTCACTATCAAAATCTGCAAGCCCCACATATATGCTACCAGTAAATGCACTGTATGCAAGTGGTTTAATGCTTTTTGGTGTCTAAATATTTTGGCATATGATTACTGTAAGCCCCAAAGCTAAGAAAATGGGCGTTTGTGCTGTGAAATACTGAAATGAGTCTAGTTAAATTAGAGGGTGCGTGTGTAGGTGCGATGCTGTCCACAGAACTGAAACAGAGCGGAGGAGATTGTCAGACAGACAGAGAAACAGAACACTGTGCCATTTTTGCAATGAGAGGCCTCTTTTTCCAGTTGTTTTCTATATGCAGCACTTCTGGGGTCCTGGGGGCCTCAACACTTGGAGCACATCTTGTGTTTGCAGGAGCTCTCTGAAAGCCTCGAGCTGAAAAAACTTCAACTCAGAGCAAAGTGCCTGACGTCATATGTGTTTTTTTTCCCATTGTCCAATCGGATCTTATTTGTGAGTTGAATGTGCTCTGTCTGATCACCATGTTTGCTTTTCGAGGTTGTAAATAGAACTGTCAGCCCTAATTCCATTTTCTCTCTATTGAAGCAGCAATCCACAGACAGAAGGAAAACGATGGGGATTTCTGATGCTTTCTGTGACTTTTTCTCTCCCCCTAACTGCATGAACAGCAGCCTCAGTTCTCCTGATTAAGAAATTAAGCCCAGCATAGCATTGTTATGCATTTTACTTTGCCTAAAAGAAGTCTAGTCCCTAAGTTTAGCGTACCCACTGATGTTTTCATTAAAACTAAAATGCATGCACAATTTCACGATTTGAAGGCAGGTTTTGAAATCAAATATGTACACATTAAATGTTCTTGATTAATGCAGAACATGGGATTTGCTGATGCACACTGTAGTTTCTGTGTGTGGCAGCTGAGAAGCAGAAGTGACCTTCACAGATATACAAACACAACCTCTGCAACCTGTGCTCTTTCTTATATGCATATACATGAATATCTTCCTATGATCCTTCACTCCAGGCCTTCTAGGAAGTGGGCCATCTACTTAAAAAAATACACTTTCATTAGACATCAGGGAGAGAAAAAAAATGTCACCTTCCTATTGCCAGACTAATTAGCTGAGGGTTTAACAAGCTCATTAAGGCAGGGTCGGCGCAAGTCTAATTGCACCGGATGATTGCTCCCGGGGCTGGCTGAACCCAAGGGTTGTGTGGCTGCATTTAGAGGCCGGCCCTTTACTGGGGAGAGGAGGTATTGTAAATCATAGAATCGAGCTCTTTGATTCATAGGGAGTGCCTTTGCATAAGAATTGCATTGCTTATTAGTCCGTCAAACACTTGGCAACAGATCTCAACATCTGTCCAGATTAAAAGTACTAGTAATAGTAATAGCCTGGTTCTGAAATGCTGCCCACATATTTGAGTCTCTGCACACATAACTAAAAACATTTCTGGGTGTGGGATTGTGCAGGGCCTTCATTGAAATCCATTTGGTCCCGCTGTTTCCCCAGCTGATAAAACAGCCCACCAATCAGAGTTTTGCTGGCGGTATTAAAATTGGGACATAACATTCCTACATACAGTAGCTAGCCATCTACTTACCTACATCCATGAACATGAGTACAGAAACATGGGAGTCGAAGCTGTACACGCTGTTGTAAGTTGACATACAGAACTAACTCTTAAATCTGCATGTTTCTTTTACTGTCATGATAAATGTCAATTCAGACTCTCAACTTCTAGTATGTGTAGAACAGTTGGCAGGATGGATATGTCACTTGCTACTAATTGACAAATTGGGCAAAACAAGACAAAATACACCACCCTTACAATCAAAAACCGGCTAACAGTAGGCTATTATATGATGGGCTTGTTTGAGTTGCTATGTTAATGTATTTTTGTCTGCTGTCTATAATCTATATAATTGTTAAATGGGTCACTATTTGGATTCTTTTTCCTTTTCACCCTTTTTTAACATTTTACATTACTTTAGTCCCCAAGTGAAGTTATCTTTGCTAGCTAGATATTTAAACACTGATGCACAGTTAGTTCCTTTTATTCAGCTGTTTAAAGTAAATTGGCATATGCTAACTACATTACAGTAGTATTACCCACAGCACTGAATTGTTACAGTTCACTCATCAAGTCAACCACCTGACTTGATTAGCTGGCTAAACCATTAATGGAGACACAGAGGAAGACAGAGAGGGAAAGAAAAAACAAATTGGATGAAAGACACAGACTGAAATAGAGACAAGGGGAAATTATGTGATAGTGAAGAAATGGGATGAGGGAGAGAGAGAGATGAAAGGAGGTATAGAGAGAGGGGGAATTGCTTTGTCACATCATATTTGGTGTTTGTGTTGGAGATAGTAGCATATCGCCTCCAACACATTTTTACATCATCTATAAATTACAGCTAGCGGCGGGTCAACACTATTCTAAAACAGAGTCTGGAATAATGCAATAAAAATAGCAGCCCTAAATTCAAAGAGTGTGTATGTGAAGGTGTGTGTGTGTGTCTCCTCAGGGTCAGGGTAATCTCAATGGATTGTTAATCCAGCCAGCTCCCTCTTTCCCCAGCTTCATTAATCTGCCATCAGCGTCTGTCTCATTTTCTGTAGACACACACACACACACACACACACACACACACACACACACACACACACACACACACACACACACACACACACACACACACACACACGCGCGCGCGCACACACATTCTTGTACATTAAGTCATTTATTCGCACACAGACACATACCCACTTGAATAGATACTTCAAAGCAATAAACCTTAAGATTTTCAACATGTCACACCTGTAGCATTTTATTTAGCCATGTCCTTTAATATATTTCCATTAAAATGTCTCGATATAGGGCTTAAAATTGTTAATGGCTGAGTCTGACTTTCCTGCACAGGATTCAAATCATGTGACCCTGCACAAGGGAAAGGATGTATACAGGAACTGGATTGATGTGAAAGACAAAACGCTAATGCTGAGTATTCTGAAGAGGAACTGCAGCTGTTCTCCACTGTCTTTGTTACAACAGTTGAGTTGTAAACGGATACCTTAGTTGCTCTTCTTCTGCTGCATTTCTGACATTTCCTGTAGCTGTTCAAAGTGTTGCTCCTCCTAGTGGTTGATACCCCTGAAAATAGTAAAGTCATGGGCCATAAAACCAAAACAATGAGCCGAATCCCTCTAAAACAATTTATAGAGCTGAGGAGAACTGCAAAGTCCATGATTATCTGTGTGTTCACCGCTACAAGCCACACTTTTGACATTACTCATGGTCATTTGACAACAGTAGTTTATCTTACTTATTCTCTCTACACCCATGACACAAGAAAGTAGTGATATCTGGCATTTTGAGATAATCGGTATCGGCCAATGCCTGCACTCACAAGGCCGAAAATATCTGCGGACACGTCTGCAGGCAGCTATGTCAGTGTGCCTGATGTGGAAATATATCAGGGCTCCCTCTTGTGAGTTTTAGGAAGGTGGTGAAAACGTTTCAAGCTCTAAATTTCCTGTCATTGCAACACATTCTCACTCCTGACTCATCACATATTGGTCAATACCCTTTGGCGTCGCTTGTTAACGCACCGGGTACCCCTTTTGCGTTGTTTTTCAACATTTAGTTAGCAACAATAAATATGTAACTAACTCCAACTGGTCTTGACCATGCGTCCATATGTGACGAGTTGGGAGTAAAAACGGGTTGGTCATTGTCTTTTCTAACTGTTAACACATTTCTCTGTAGACACACAAATTACTGCAAATCCAATCTAAAACCATTTCTGGCTTGCGTTAAATATATGTTTTTATGCAGTTGAATTCTATTACTTCAGACAAACTGTACCCCACTCTCCCTTACATGTTCTGAAATCTACGACATAACCAAATGTATTTTTCTATTCTAATCTAAAACAACACTTTAATGGCTAAGATAACCTTGTATATTAGATTTTACTCTCCATGATATAATGGAATTAAACATGACTTTTCTTTGTTTTGATAATGGCATTATATATCAGCCATTGGCCAACCTGCTCTCTAAATATCAGCATCAGCCATTGAAAAAATCCATATTGGTCGACCACTATAAGACGGCAAACGTTCTTTCACACTCATTCACTCACTCACTCACTCACTCACTCACTCACTCACTCACTCACACACTCACACTCACTGTGCAAGTGATGGGGACATAAGGGCTCAGATAAGGGGTGTGATGATACATTTGGGTTATGAGACGTGACGATGCATGACAACATTTTTTACACTCTTTTGAATTATTATTTGATAAGTATATGAGTGTGGGGGGGGGGTTGAGCATCAAATTTGTAATTTCCTGTATTCTGGAGACATTTTTCTGCTCCAATTTACGGTGTATTTTGTTAATATTTTTAAATTGCATTGCATGTTTTCTTAATGTGCAAATAAACCTTTCTCAAAGCATTTTCATTTGTTAGTTAACATTTCTTGGTGCAAGCTATTTTCAAGAAGTTTTTTTACTAATACTTTCAAAAAGTGATGGCCATTACAAAATATGGTGGGGACATGTACCCAGCGTCTCCGGCGTAAATGACACCTATGCACTCACTGTCCTGTGAGGATTATCACAGAGTCACTCGCTATGAAACAACCACATGAAAACAGCTACCAGCCCTCTACAGCCCTGCACCTCTGTTTAACTTTTCTTCTCTCCTCCTCCTCTACCTCCTCCACCACCACCTCCTCCTCTTCTTCTTCACCTCCCTCCCACTGCTTTAACCGCTCCTCGTTCTTTTTTGGTCTCACTGTACCTCTTCTGAGTCTCCATCTCTCTTTTAGTGTTACCATCTCTAGTGATTGCTCTCCTACTGTGGCTGTAATACGCTCCCCAATTTCTTAGTCCAATATAATTTTTCTTTCTTTCTTTCTTTCTTTTTTTGTCTCTTTTTGAGTGTGCACTTGCTTTAGGTCCAAGGTTTTTTGTCATTACACAGTGAAAATATTATTGTATTGCATTTGGGAATGCTTTTGTGCTTGTATGTGTGTGTGTGTGTGTGTGTGTGTGTGTGTGTGTGTTTGTGTAATAAGCTACTTTATCACCTGTCTGTTTGAGGAGTGTCTTTGCAAAAGGACTGTAAAAGGTTTAAAGCATTGGTAATGACTCTACTGAGTTCTACTTCAAATGCAAATTCAACTCTGGCATGCTTTTATTCCAGCCACACTGATGCTAACCAGGGTGGTTGAGCATCAAACCTCCTCACTCTCACACACACACACACACACACACACACACACACACACTCACTCTCGCATTGCAGCGTGGCATCTCCTTAGGCTGTACCAGTTTTGCAAACTCCTCTACATGTTTTTTTACTTCATCGCCCACAGACATACACTCACACATACACACACACTCAGAGATGCAAAAATACCTAACTATTCCTAGCCAGTACAGTACATTTTGTGTAAACACATTTCTGCATGCATGAATGTAGTGCTGAAATGGTCAATCAGTAATCGATGAGTCAAGTGTTAGATAACATACATTTCAGAAAATGATCTACATGATGATGCAAACAATCATGACTTACTCACACTTTCAAACACTTAACACGGATTTCCCAATACTGTTAAACATATTGCTATTAAATATGTTATTAGTTCCACACAAACACAGACATAAAACAGCTGCATAACTGAACACATGAAATGATCCTTCTCTTACATCTCTTGTTTCTTGCTTTTTTTTTCACTCTCTCTGACCCTCTCTCTCTCTCTCTGTCTTTCTGTCTCTCTCTCACACAATAACACCCTTGTACATGCACACGCACACGGTTCTTCTTACGCTCCAAACTTCACTCCTTTTGTGTATAAATTTGATAATTTTCTCACAAATCTTAATGTTTTTCCAAACTGAAAAAGAAATTGCATCTCTTCTGCCTCACTCTTTGTCTCACTTATTAACTCACACATTGTTCTCTATTAGCAAAAAGTGTGTTAAGTCTTACCTTTCCGCTCTCACCGTCTCTTCTCTCTTTGTTGAGTGTGTCCGTCTCTCTCCTCTCGTTCTTCACTCCTCTCACTGACTTGTGTGTGTGTGTGTGTGTGTGTGTGTGTGTGTGGGTCCCAGGTGATGTTTGACTTTCGCGGCAACAACAAGACGGAGTTGAACCTGAAGAGGGGAGAGGTGATCTTTCTGCTGCAACGAGTCAACGCAGACTGGCTGGAGGTAAGAACGAAGAGAGAGAGAGAGAGTAGGAGAGTGAGAGAGGGAGGGGGAGAGAGGTAGAGAAGGAGAAAGGGAGGGAAAGAGTGGGAGAGTGGAAGGCAGTGAAAGACACATGAGAATGAGAGGGGGGGATGGAAAAGATAGATAGAATAGGTGGAAGGGGAGAGGAGACCAAAAGCCAAGAAGAGAGAAAAAGAGAGCAGTTTTTACGAGAGGGGCTTATAGAAATGAGGTTACTGACTTTTTTATGGATCAGAATAACAGATGTATAATGAAATTACATTGTTGTTTTAGCTATTCTTGTTTTTTGATGGGGGAATTATTTTTTATATAAATTACAGTGATGTTCCTTGGGATATCAGGATTGAGTTGTTTAGTTTTTATGTTTTATTAGGAATGTCTTGTGCCTCGTTGGGTTTCCTTTGTCTTCTAACATTTAGGACTATGTTAGAAATATATATATTATATAGTCCATAAATAAAATCAATCAATCAAGCAATCAATCAAGCAAGCAAGCAAACAATCGGAGGGAGGCAAAGACAGAGACGGACAAAAGAGAGAGGCAGAGAGGAGAGCGAGAGAGAGATGGAGGGAAAGAGATGAAAAGTGAGGGACTGAGTTCATAGCGAATGAAAACAGAATGAGGAGAATTGAGGGAGATTGCGTTGATTCCTTAATGAGTGGCTGCACGACCACGTCCTCTTCTTCTCTTCCAAAAGATGGCCAGAAGTATATGGAGTTTATAGTTTCTGCATCTGTGTGGCCACGAGGGTCTGCATGAAGTAAACTGTTATCTACCCATGTCTATGAGAGACCACACAGACCACCCTTGGTCCGCACAGAAACCTGACTTATGGGATGAACAGGAATGCCACCTTTCACCAAGGCCTGTTCACTCAACATCAGTGGCCGACCACACTAATGCTGAGCAGATCCCTGCAGCCAGGCCATAACATATTGTAGAAAGGCTGGAGGCTGTTATAGCAGTAGGTCACTGTCATTTGTTTTAGGATGACAATGAAGTATATTTTCCATTTTGCTTTATTTAATGATTTTTTGATGATCTTTTGTATTATTATCTTTACCTTGCCAAATGTTTAAAATAAGCAGGAACGGAAACACACAAAACAGTCTCTTCACAAGTCCTTCAAACTGTTAATTTTAATTAAAATTAAAAACAACTATTAAAAATCATAACATCCCTACATTGCAGCAGCTGAGTGCAGTGACCACAAAGTAGCTCCACCGTTGTGATTTGAGGTGCCCTGCTCCAGTTTCCTTTAAAGGAACAATTACTTAATGAACAAAATGTCCTGATTATACACTGCAACTGTCACGTGTAAGTCACTGTCGTCGTCCAAAAATGGGATGTGGGACATTTTAATTAGCTGCTCAACATAAAAATGTAACACTGGAACATTGGTGCCTTCAAATTATTGTCATAGACATTCTGCAGTGTCACAAAGTACTTAAAGAAAGGTCAGGGAATGAGTTGTTTAAAAATGTGTAAGGTGTTGAGAAAGAAGCCGGGAGTGGGTGAGTGGGAGAGAGGGAGGAGGTGGAAGCTGATGTGGTGGGAGAGAGAGTGAAAATCAAAATGGAGGGGGAGGACGATGCACTCATACTGCCCCTGGCTTTCTAGAGATATCTAAAAATTGTAACAGAAAAGACTGATAATGATAACCTTGTTCAACACTGCAAAACTCTTATGTTGTTGTTCTTTTTTGGCAACTTTGCATCCATGCTAGCGTAAGCGTTTTGTTTTTTGGGGTGGATGAGGTTAATGCAACACTTACAACTTGTGAAAAGTTGACTGAGTGCCTTTGATTTAGTCAGTAGACAGAGCGGCTGTGGGTGGAAAACGTGACAAATCCAACTGGCAGACTGGTGCATCAAGGTAAATGTTTTAAACACACCAGTGGAGAGAAACTTGAACAGTTTGTGGGTTCCCAGAGAAAATCTGAGACTTTCTATTTGATGAGCAGCCTATGTGACGTGTGGCCAAAACCCAAGACTTAAAGGTGTAATTTTAAACTCAGTAAACTGTGCATAGGATAACCTAACTGATGAAGCTGTAGAAATGAGAAACTAACCCCTCTGCTGTAGCTCCAGTTCACAGGAAGGTTTTTGTATGCTTAAACTGTTCTTTCAAATATGAATTTATTTTACCCCTGCCTGATCACATGGCTGTTTTTATACAAAACTGCCTTGTGCTGCCGTGTGTGTGTTTTTGCAGATTCACACACACAAGCAAAGACACCAGGGGTGTAGTCAAAAGGCTTTGTTGTAGTGTTGAGTGCTTGTAACATCAGCAGGATATTAAGAACAGGCTAATTAGCCTGGAAAATGTCTCTCTAGATGCACGTCCATGCTGCTTTCTTGTGTTTCTATTCTTTAAATCATCAACCCATCTCATCCTCACATCAGTCCCTTATCACTCCATCCTCTGGAATGACACCCATATGTTGTATCTCATCACCTCTTTATCCTTCTTCTCTTATCTTCTGTTCTCTCCTCTTCCCTCTTCCGTCCTCCTGTCTTCTCTTCAGGGCACAGTGAACAATCAAACAGGTATTTTCCCACAATCTTTTGTGAAGATCATCAAGCCCCTCCCAGAGAGTGACCCAGAAGTTGAGGGTGAAGGCAACACCTACAGCTGTCTGCGCTGCTTCCTGCTCACCCCATCTGGAGTCGACACCAGGTCTGTTCAGAAGGGTGTCTGAGTATATGTGTGTGGAAATGAGAGTAATTAATAACTTGATAGTGATGAGTTAACAGGATGTCTATTGTTAGGTGGATCTGATTCTTTTTTTGTAATTTAATTGTAATGCAGAATTGGACATTCTGATTTGAAGAGGTAAAAAGTGTTTTGAGTGTCAGGTTCACATAATATGTCTGACTCTTTGGATAAGTTGAAAATGTGAAAAGATGAGGGATTTCATGCTTGTGTTTTTGGTCACCATGCATTCCACGTCATTAACGGGACAGGATTGTAGGGAAAAGTAAGTTAAGGGTAACGCAGCACCCCAGACTTCAGACTTTATGATCTGCTGTACAGTTTTAGTCAAACCACCACTAAAGGGCCTTTTTTAGATTGTAACTTGTTGTAATATGTAAAGGTTTGAATGCTTTTTTTTGTTTCCCTCTGAAATTAAAGGGATTTTTGAGTCAACAAAATCAAAAGTGAATCACTCCACAGCAGGGGTACTCATATTCCTCAATAGCTCGTGTTAATAAAAATAACAAATGCAACAATGCAGCAGTGTTATTATGAATGCTGTGCATAAAGCAGTTCGACTGTGGGGAGGGATTTTCACAATCTTAATAGCCTTCAGATATGTTTTGGATTTTCTTAATTCAAACAGTAAATCTTTTATTGAGTGAACTTGTTCTACTTATTGCTACATATCTGGCAATTACACCTTTAGAATCTTTCAGGCTGGTCTAAATTTTGTAAATCTGCTTGATTGTTCCTTCTTACAGAGATGTGTGTGTGCAAGAGGACCTCACTATCCAGCCGACGTACAAGGATCTACTGTCTCGTATGAGGTAAGTGTATACCAAAATCTAGACCTCAAACCTCAAACCTATAACTTGATATCATTTTTTTCAGTAGCGGTATAGCTCATTTTAGGGAGAAACAAAGGATGTGATGGACATTTAGTGTGTGTTGTATGTCCTGTTTTTATTTAATTTACACCCATGCGGGAATCTGTGATTGAGAGACATGTGAGGATCCATTTTGTGGGTGTTAAGAGCTGTTGTTTGGCTGCGGAGGGGGAAATGATTGTATGCTACCTCACACCTGTGAGTGAATTACAACGCCTTCCAAAAAATGTGATAATGGAACATAAAGCTGACATGCAGTATTAAACGAAGGCTTGAATTGAAGGCAGTGGAGCATGTGACAGTTATACTATTTTTGTGATGAAAACCTTCATAATTTCGCATCATAAAAACGTTAACAATGTTACGTAAGCCTTTTCCCAGTTTCCTAATTCTTGTTCTTTGTGTCAAAATTACATCAGTGAAAAAGCAGAAAATGTGACTTGTGATGTTTGACCTCTGTTTTGTAAACCATTTGTGGCATGTTTTATGAAAGTCATTTTAATAAATTAGACTTTAAGAGAAGGTTAATTAAATTACAAATTAAAGCATGTTCTACGATCTTTGCACAGCAGAGCAGATTTCCTCATTTAGTGTTTCTTCTGGAGATGTACAGATGACCTTTGTCACCATGTCATTGTCATTTAAATTACAAATTAAAGCATGTTCTACGATCTTTGCACAGCAGAGCAGATTTCCTCATTTAGTGTTTCTTCTGGAGATGTACAGATGACCTTTGTCACCATGTCATTGTCATTTAAATTACAAATTAAAGCATGTTCTACGATCTTTGCACAGCAGAGCAGATTTCCTCATTTAGTGTTTCTTCTGGAGATGTACAGATGACCTTTGTCACCATGTCATTGTCATTTAAATTACAAATTAAAGCATGTTCTACGATCTTTGCACAGCAGAGCAGATTTCCTCATTTAGTGTTTCTTCTGGAGATGTACAGATGACCTTTGTCACCATGTCATTGTCATTTAAATTACAAATTAAAGCATGTTCTACGATCTTTGCACAGCAGAGCAGATTTCCTCATTTAGTGTTTCTTCTGGAGATGTACAGATGACCTTTGTCACCATGTCATTGTCATTTAAATTACAAATTAAAGCATGTTCTACGATCTTTGCACAGCAGAGCAGATTTCCTCATTTAGTGTTTCTTCTGGAGATGTACAGATGACCTTTGTCACCATGTCATTGTCATTTAAATTACAAATTAAAGCATGTTCTACGATCTTTGCACAGCAGAGCAGATTTCCTCATTTAGTGTTTCTTCTGGAGATGTACAGATGACCTTTGTCACCATGTCATTGTCATTTAAATTACAAATTAAAGCATGTTCTACGATCTTTGCACAGCAGAGCAGATTTCCTCATTTAGTGTTTCTTCTGGAGATGTACAGATGACCTTTGTCA